>NC_134643.1:136967753-137217753 GCF_030463565.1 Pelecanus crispus | reverse complement strand
CTGTCCATTTTACTTTATCCCATGATGTTGTTAGAATGAATTAATTTTATGTTTAGATCAAACCACCTCCCTAATAGGTTCACTCATCCTTTTGGCTACGCTGCTGGTGCTCCAGAGCACAGTGCCAAAGCTGCTGAGTCAGCACATCCAAGACAGCACAACACCTACCGGCTCCCAAAAACCAATGCAGCCACAACAGTACAGCACTACACCTGAGCCAGGTGAGGTGGAACATGGTGCTCACACTACTGTAACAGCTCCCTATCTGTGGCAAATGTGATAATCAATGGCTCAGGCATTTCTGTACTTGCAGAACAGAACAAGCAGATATTTCCCTTAGGGGGAAAAAAAAAAAAAACCCCAAACCACAAAACTATCTGTGATGTGGTTAGATGGAAATTAACTATCTACTGACCCCTGTAGGCACTTCAGTCCAATACTGAGAGCCTCAAAAACTACAAAGTGAGGGTCTCACTCACACAGTCACTGTCTAGTGCTACATGCCTGTCTATAGGCCCCTGCATTTTCAGCCTTAAAGCTCCTCTGGTGCTTAAAGTTCAGTCCTTGAGCATACCCACACAGTGCTGAGCAGATGGAGACTACCTCAAACCTGGGCTCCCACCAGGATTTACAAACCTCCACATTTGTCCATTCGCATTCCTCACTGCTTCTGCCATTTGCAGGCAGCACTAGCAGGGCCACTTGAGGATAAATCAGCCCACAGGGGTTAGGGACACAACAGAAGATGAGTACGCCCAGGGCAAAGGATGATCACACAAGCACTCCACTGGGAAGCCACCATCCTGCTTTAAGTGCAGGACAGGACAAATTAGCCCAAGCTTTTCCACTCCCGCACCAAGTGGACAGAGACAGTTGGGTGATGCACCACCGAGAGACAGTCACTGGACTTCACACTGGCCAAGAAGAGACTTTCCTAATGAGCACTGATTAAGAGAGGCTGGAAAGGTTTTGCTGCTTCCCTTGTGACATCTAGAGAACAAGTCTTATGAGGAGCGGCTGAGGGAACTGGGGTTGTTTAGCCTGGAGAAGAGGAGGCTGAGGGGAGACCTTATCACTCTCTACAACTACCTGAAAGGAGGTTGCAGCGAGGTGGGTGTCAGTCTCTTCTCCCAAGTAACAAGTGATAGGACAAGAGGAAATGACCTCAAGTTGCACCAGGGGAGGTTTAGATTGGATATTAGGAGAAACTTCTTCACCAAAAGGGTTGTCAAGCACTGGAACAGGCTGCCCAGGGAATTGGTTGAGTCACCATCCCTGGAGGTATTTAAAAGATGCGTAGACATGGCACTTAGGGACATGGTTTAGTGGTGGACTTGGCAGTGTTAGGTTTATGGTTGGACTTGACGATCTTAAAGGTCTTTTCCAACCTACATGATTCTATGATTCTATGATCTTAAAAGATATGGAAAGCTGGTATTAGTATTTACAAAACTCTGTCACAAATGAAGGTTGGTCTGAGTGCAAGTCACTTAGAGCCAAAGGCCAATCTTTCACAGTTTGCGTGGGTGGCTGGTTGATAAATCTGGAATCACAGCCAGTCCCCAGGAGGAAAGTTGTCTGAAAGCTGCATGGGACTTTGGTTTTCCAGGAAAAGGGCAAAGAGCTAAGGAACTTGAAAAGCCCAGTTTGATACAATGAGAGAAACCCCTTTGGAATCTTCTTCGACTATCCCTACAGGACACTTGGGCTCTGTTCTCTGCTCCTGTTCCCATGAGAAGATCCTAACCACTGAGTAAAAATGTATTCCAGGTTCACAAAATCATAGATTGGTTGAGGTTGGACGGTAGATCATCCAGTCCAACTCTGTGCTCAGAGCAGGGTCAGCAAGAGACAGTTGCTCAGGGCCGTGTCCAGTCAGGTTTTGAATGTCTCCAAGGATGGAGACTCCACAACCTCTCTGGGAAACCTGTACCCTCACAGTAAAAAAGAATAAAAATAAAAATTATTCTTATGTTTAAATGGAATTTCCTGCATTTCAGTTTGTGCCTCTCATCCTGTCACTGGGCATCAATGAGAACAGTCTGGCTCCATCTTTTTTACGGCCCCCCCATCAGGTTTTTAGACACATTGATGAGGTCCACCCTGAGCCTTCTCTTCTCTAGGCTGAGCATACCCAGCTCTCTCAGCCTCTCTTTGTATGTCAGACTCTCCGGCCCTTTAATCATCTTCACGGCCCTTTGCTGGACTCTCTCCAGTATGTCCATGTCTCTCCTGCACTGGTGAGCCCAGAGCTGGACCCAGCACTGCAAGTGTGTCTCACCAGTGCTGAGTAGAGGGGAAGAATCGCCTCCCTCAACTTGCTGGCAATGCTTTGTCTAATGCAGCCCAGGACACCATTGGCCTTCCTTGCAGCAAGGGCGCATTGCTGGCTCATGTTCAAGTTGGTGTCCACCAGGACCCCTAGGTCCTTTACTGCAAACCTTCTTTCCAGCCAGCGTGTACTGGTGCCTGGGGTTATTCCTCCCAGGGGCAGGACTTGGCCTTTCCCTTTGCTGAATTTCATGAGGTTCCTGTCAGCTCATTTCTCCAACCTGTTGAGGTCCCTCTAAAATGGCAGCGCAACCATCTGATGTGTCAACCACTGCTCCCAATTTTGTAGTGTCTGCAAACTGGCTACACTTGGATACAGATGCCCCCTTCTTGAAGCAGTTCCAATTTTATTAGTCAATCGCCTGAAAGCACTGAAAAAGTCTCTCTCTGGTAGAATATCAGTATTTACCTGTCTTTTAGCAGAAAGGCATGAGTTTTGCCTAGGGGCACTTTTTTCCTATAAAGTTCAACATTAAAAGAAGCAGTGCTACTATAAAACCTGTATCAACTGATTTAATAGAAGATGCCACCTCTCCCTAAAATGTCACATCTCTTGTTAGACCAAAATGGTTGCTGCAAGTACTACTGCTATTGCTACTATAAAATTTCAGTCGTCTTATTTGGGCTTTAAGAGTAGGTTTTACGGATTCTTTACCAGTAGTTAAAAACCCCTGCCTCTTACCTCTGCGTACTTGAATAGATTGCCTCATATATTCTGTTAAATTATTACTAATCACATTTATTACCTGAAGATTTAAGCCTTCATTTGAGAGATCCATATAAAGAGTAAGGAGGTACACACTGTTGAAGGGGTACATTGCTGAGCTGTCTATTTCTTCCATTAATCAAGGCACCAAAGGAAAGATCTCCACCAACACAGCTACACCAGTTCTCACCAGGCAATGATCTCCCATTAACACCTGAAAAGGATTTCTTATTTAACAATGCCAGAAAATTAAATAATCAGAGAAGCATATGTCTATGGAGAATCAGACAAGTATATGCCTATGGAGATTGTTCAGTCCCAGGCATAAGTGTGAGAATGGGGGTTTTTTTCTCTAATTAGTATTGAAGCTAATTTCCTTCTTAACTCTTTATCTTACGGCTCATTTGAATTTCTCAGCATTCGTTTTGTCTCTAAGAACAGTTGCATTTCAAATACTTGCACCTTTGTTGATGTTCGGATTAGATCTCCTCACGGAGTACAGTGCTCCCCAGGACGGCTCTGCTTAGCAGGACACAGGGCTCAGTATTTGAGTGAATCAATCCAGACCATTTCAGGGTCATTTTTAGCAAAGGAAAGCCTGCCTGTTAAGACCAGATAAGACTGAGGTCATTGATTTATTTTTTCCTCATTATCTGGCAAGGTTTCAGTTGAAGCCTAAACTCATTATCTCTGTGGAAATACAAACATAAGTTGGTCTCTTGAAGCAAGTTAATTTAGTTTGAAAACAGTTAGGGAGTTACCTTCTGAATTCAATTAGCTAATAACTCCTGACGGGTAAAGGTCACAGGAGATCAAGGCACCATGCTGGTTTAAGTTAAATGGAATTCCAGGTAATATCAGAGCAGCACTTTTTGCCTTTCTACTGAATCATGGCTGCAGCTTCTGGTCACCATCTCCAAATTCTCCATCAATAAGAAAGACACGTTTATGCCAGAAGAGAACACCTTCGGGGATGACAACAGCAGCAGTACCTTTGAGCCACAGCTCCTTCAAAGTCTTCCCTTTGTACAGGAAGGAAATCAGCAGGGGAAGACCTTGCCCCTTCCAACCACACTGAATAAAGCCCCTCTACTCACCTGCATTAATCAGAATAATGTGTACGTTAAAATCCAAACCCCTCTCTACAGCAAGGTTGCAGGCAAACGCAGGATCCATTTTCTGCTCCCACATGTAGAGAAATCTTTTACAAGGACTCATGCCATAGGAAAGCCTATGTTTCTGCAGAATATATGACACTCCTGGATCACTCATTGGCCACCAGCCGCAGATGCTGTTTCAGGCTGGGCTGGGAAAACATTTCCAGCTTAACGGCCAAGTTAGAAAATAACACTATGATAGAAACACTGACAGGCTTGATCACAGTATATTAACTGTTGGTATCACTATAATGGAAGGGATGTAAACAGTGCATGGGCAGCACATTGTAATTGTTCTCTCAAGGAAATGCTGGGCTCTGAACTACCCTGGGCAATCATGAGCTACAAGCAGCTCCCTCCTAGAGAAATGATTTTTCATGTTACAATGTGAAAGCAAATTTCTTGCCAGTATTACCTCAGGTCATTAGCTGGATTGTAATTCTTGTTTTCCCAAACTGATTTCCACCTTAATTTGATTTTGAGCACCTGATTAAATTTACCCTCCCTGAAGAAACAGACATTGAATTTAACTCCAGCTCGACATTATCCTCGTGCCAAAATACGGTTCTCATGGTTGCACTTTTAGCTATAGAGTAGTTTTGTCACTGTTTGAAAGTGGCATTCTCTAACCAATGACAATATATTGGCTTGCTCCTGCACATCTGTGTTATACACAAGCTCAGAAAGCAGAACAATAAACTGTACAATGCAAAAGGTGGAGCAGTAACCTTCAGAGAACTACAAAACATTGAATTACAGGATGGGAAAAGCCATGTATCATGCATTACTCAACACACTTTACCTTTCCCAAGTGACTCTTTTGATCCCACCAAGATGCACCACAGGATAATGTGCAAGGTGCAGCACTGGTATTCATCTTACTTCCTCATCGCACAAGCAATGGAATTCAATACCCAAAAGCATGGGTGTCTCTTCTGTTCATTACAGTAGTCCTCAGGGCTCTCCCCTCCTCAGGTGTCTGGATCAATACAACCTTCTGGATACTTTCTCTTCCGAGACTCTGAGTGGACATCCAGGCTAGGTCTAAATTCTTTAAGTAGAGATCAAGCCTTAGGACCCTGTGGGTCTCTGGGGTATTTTATGTGCCTTTCTCCCAGACCAATTCCTCATAAAAACATTATACAGAAGAATTATATCTGCCAGCAGCAGATACCGAGGGAAACAATTTTAAAAAGGGGTAACCATGCAGGCATTTTCTCCACTCTCTTCTCCCCGCATCCAGCAGCCTGCCATACAGGCAGTTCCTCAGGCAGGAATGTCTTCTTCCTGCCTAATAGCCCCTGATGGATTTTTTTTTCCCCACGAATTCATCTGATCAGTTTTGAGCCCGTCTAACATCTTGACACCCGGCAGACACTGTGAGACTGGTTCCAGTTTAATCACACACCGCAAGGACCAAGTTGTTTGCTGTTGTTTGCTTAAGCCGCTACCCAGTAATTCCACCTGATGTCCCTTGTTCTTGTTCTGGGAGAAACGCAAATAATCATTTGCTACTTATTTTCTCCATGCCACTCATGATTTTAAACACTGCTATCGAATGCCTTTCTACCTTCTCTTTTCCTATCTAAAGAGTCTATTTAATCAATCTCAATTCAGAAGCCGTTCTCTATTTCTGAAAACACTTGTCAGGTTTCTCTGTCCCTTTCAGGCTCTGCTATCTCTTTTCTTAGACAGGGAGACCAGAATGGCGCGCAGTAATCAAGAGGTTAATGCACAGCAAGATGATTGTTTTGTTTTCTGTGTCTTCCCTAGCAATTTCTGACAATCTGTTTGCTTTTTGAGCATTGCTCTGCCCTCAGCCATCATTTCTTAGAATTACTGACAGCCACTCTGAGCTCTCTTCCCTGAGAGGTAAGAGGTAGTTTAAAGCCATCTTCAGCATTGTACAGTTGGGTTTATTTTTTCCCATGTGCATTATTTTGTGCTTATTGGCACCAAACGCAGGCTGCCATTTTACTGCAATGCCACTCAGTATTGTGAGATTCTTCCATGTTTTTAAAACTAGATTTTTATTTTTCCTGTCCTGAATAATTCAGTTTAAGAAACATCCAGCAAGTCACTATTTAGCACATTTTCCAGACCACTTATGAATATGCCAGGCATCACAGATCTTAGTGCAGATCTCGGTGAGATTCCACTTGTTATCTCCCACTGAAATACCCAACCATCTATTCCCACCCCTCACATCAGTTCCAGAGGGGATCTTCCCTTTCATCCTGCTACAGTTTCACTTCTTTAGGATCTTCCAGCTCAGGAGCTTATCAAAAGCTTTTGGAAAATCTGAGCACACTGTACCAACGAAATCACCCTAATCCACACACATGCTGATGTTTCAGATGAACAGCAGCAGATTTGTCTCAGACAGGATTTCTCTCAACAAAAGCCACATGGACATCTTTCCAGAGTCCTTTTTAAAAAATTGGTGTCAAATTGGCATTTTCATTTTCTGTTGTCCTTTAGTACAGTGGATTTGGGGGGAGGTTGTCTGGGTGTGTGGGTATTTCTGCTCTCCTACCAAAAGTTGGCTGAATCAGAGTACACTGCAGTTGCAATGACCAAAAGTCCCTCCAGCGCTAACTGTGCAAACAAGGCCCCAGTTGCTCTTCCAAATGATGCCAAGCACTGTTTCTTCTCCCAGGCATTCCCTATTTAGTCGCTTCAACAAGCAATCACTCGTACTGCTTACAGCAGCAGTCTCCCTCTCCCCATCACAACGCTTTCCCAGCCTATCCAGAGGCAGCAGAAGTCACCCACTAACACTCCTGGTTTTTTTCTTCAGCTGCTCAGTTCTGTGGACTGTTTCCACTCCTTTAATGCCCTAAACACCCCCTGCAGAATAACCTTCCCCTCAGCAGCCAGAATTCTCCTGCAGCCAGGCTGCACTTCCCTCGTTAACTCAGGCCCTTCTGGAGCTCACCTGGAGGGCCGGGGATCTGCTTGCGTAGGGATGCGGCCCCTGCCTTTCTCCCCCACATTCAACCACCCTGATGAACATTACACAATAGAGCTGTCTTTTAAGAAGCATTAACAAAAGCCCAATCTACAATTCATATGGGCTGCCCAGTGATGAAAATTTTGAACCCACACAGACATACTAGCCCTTAGAATCATAGAATCATAGAATCGTTTAGGTTGGAAAAGACCTTTAAGATCACCCAGTCCAACCATTAACCTACACTACCAAGTCTAAGCCAATCAAGGGTAGACTGGACTAAACCATGTCCTGAAGTGCCACATCTACCTGTTTTTTGAACACTTCCAGGGATGGGGACTCCACCACCTCTCTGGGCAGCCTCTTCCAATTCTTGACCACCCTTTCCGTAAAGAAGTTTTTCCTAATTTCCAACCTAAACCTCCCCTGGTGCAGCTTCAGCCCATTTCCTCTCGTCCTATCGCTTGTTACTTGGGAGAAGAGACTGACACCCACCTCACTACAACCTCCTTTCAGGTAGTTGTAGAGAGCGATAAGGTCTCCCCTCAGCCTCCTCTTCTCCATGCTAAACAACCCCAGTTCCCTCAGCCGCTCCTCATAAGGCCTGTGCTCCAGACCCTTCATCAGCCTTGTTGCCCTTCTCTGAACACACTCCAGCACCTCAATGTCTTTCTTGTATTGAGGGGCCCAAAACTGGACACAGTATTCCAGGTGCAGCCTCACCAGCGCCGAGTACAGGGGAACACCCTTCCCTTTATGATTCTAGGTTCATCATCTTAGTATTACAGCAACTCATCTAAAGCCTGAGACATTAATTAAATTAATGCCAGTGACAGAGTTCCTCTAATAACACCCAGTTATTCATCAACAGACCTGGTAGTTATTCCAAAGTATTGTAATTATTCCAAATAAAATTTAACTATGTAAACATACTTTGTTTCTTTCCAGTTTTACTGATTTTTATGTTAATGGGCTTATCCTTATCTCATCCTTAACTCTTTCGATTTTTCATAGAATCATAGAATGGTTTGTGTTGGAAGGGACCTTAAAGATCACCTAATTCCAACCCCCCTGCCATGGGCAGGGACACCTTCCACTAGACCAGGCTGCTCAAAGCCCCATCCACCCTGGCCTTGAACCCTGCCAGGGATGGGGCATCCACAACTTCTCTGGGCAAACTGTTCCAGTGCCTCACTACCCTCATAGTGAAGAATTTCTTCTTTTTTTCTAATCTAAATCTACCCTCTGTCAGTTTAAAACCATTACCTCTTGTCCTATCACCACATGCCTTTGTAAAAAGCCCCTCTCCAGCTTTCTTGTAGGCCCCCTTCAGGTACTGGAAAGCTGCTATAAGGTGTCCCCAGACCCTCCTCTTCTCCAGGCTGAACAACCCCAACTGTCTCAGCCTGTCCTCATAGGAAAGGTGCTCCAGCCCTCGGATCATCTTCGTGGCCCTCCTCTGGACCTGCTCCAGCAGGTCCATGTCCTTCTTGTGCTGGGGGCCCCAGAGCTGAACGCAGTACTCCAGATAGGGTCTAACGAGAGTGGAGTAGAGGGACAGAATCACCTCCCTCGACCTGCTGATCCTGCTTCTTTTGATGCAGCCCGGGATACAGTTGGCTTTCTGGGCTGCAGGCACACATTGCCGGGTCATGTTGAGCTTCTCATCAACGAATACCCCCAAGCTCTTCTCCTCAGGGCTGCTCTCAATTCATTCTCCATCCAGCCTGTATTTGTGCTTGAGATTGCCCTGACCCATGTGCAGGACCTTGCACTTGGCCTTGTTGAACTTCGTGAGGTTCAGACAAGCCCACCTCTCAAGCCTGTCAAGGTCCCTCTGGATGGCATCCCTTCCTTCCAGTGTGTCAACTGCACCACACAGCTTGGTGGTGTCAGCAAATTGCTGAGGGTGCACTCAATCCCACTGTCCATGTCTCCGACAAAGCTGTTAAACAGTGCCGGTCCCAATACTGACCCCTGAGGAACACCACTCGCCACTGGTCTCCACTTGGACATCAAGCCATTGACCGCAACTCTCTGAGTGCAGCCATCCAGCCAATTCCTTATCCACTGAGTGGTCTATCCACCAAATCCATGTCTCTCCAATTTAGAGACAAGGATGTTGTGTGGGACAGTGTCAACTGCTTTGCACAAGTCCAGATAGCTGATGACATCAGTTGCTCTTCCCTCACCCACCAACGCTGTAACCCCATCATAGAAGGCCACCAAATTTGTCAGGCACGATTTGCCTTTGGTGAGGCCATGTTGGTTGTCACCAATCACCTCCTTATTTTCCATGTGCCTTAGCATAGTTTCCAGGAGGATCTGCTCCATGATCTTGCTAGACAGAGGTGAGACTGACTGGCCTGTAGTTCCCTGGGTCTTCCTTTTTTCCCTTTTTAAAAGTGGGTCTTATGTTTCCCCTTTTCCAGCCAGTGGGAACTTCACTGGGCTGCCATGACTTCTCAAATATGATGGATAGTGGCTTAGCAACTTCATCCACTAGTTCCCTCAGGACCCGTGGATGCATCTCATCAGGTCCCATGGATTTGTGCACCTCAGGTTCTTTAGGTGGTCTTGAACCTGATCTTCTCCTACAGTGTGCAGTTCTTCATTCTCCTGGTCCCTGCCTTTGCCTTCTGTGACTTCGGCGGTGTGGCTTGAGCACTTGCTGGTGAAGACTGAGGCAAAACAGTCAATGAGTACCACAGCCTTCTCTATATCCCAGGTAACAAGGTGTCCCGTTTCCTTCCAGAGAGGGCCTACATTTTCTTTTCACCTCTGACATACCTATAGAAACTTTTCTTGTTGCCCTTGACATCCCTGGCCAGATTTAATTCTATCAGGTGAAGTCCTTTCCTAACCTGATCCATGGCTGCTCAGGCAATTTCTCTCTATTCCTCACAGGCTACCTCTCCTTGCTTCCACCCTCTGTAGGCTTCCTTTCTGTGTTTGAGTTTGTCCAGGAGCTCCTTGTTCATCCATGCAGACCTCCTGGTGGTTTTGCCTGACTTCCTCTTTGTTGGGATGCATCGCTCCTGAGCTTGGAGGAGGTGATCCTTGAATATTAATCAGCTTTCTTGGGCCCTTCTTCCCTCCAGAGCTTTATCCCATGGTACTCTAGCAAGCAGGTTCCTGAAGAGGCCAAAGTCTGCTCTCCTGAAGTCCAGGGTAGTGAGCTTGCTGTGCACCCTCCTCGGTGCCCTAAGGATCTTGAACTCCACCATTTCATGGTCACTGTAGCCAAGGCTGCCCTTGACCTTCACATTCAACACCTTGAAAAATATAAATGTGCAAGTTTCAGTGGCAACTTAGCTTTTCAGAATACACCACAAGTTCTTAGAGTTTTATGCACACAATCGGTAAAAAATCCACCAGGATCTTAGGCACTGCTTTGCATGTATGAGGTGCTATCTGTAAAAGAATTCAATCAGAAAATTCATTACAAAATGTGAGAAATGGCCCAGAACCTCCAGTCTAGTGTATGCAGAAGTTTATGAAGTGGTATAAAGGGAAAATTGTTTCCAGAAGGCGTCAGACAGATAAGATAGCAAAGATAAAGACTTCCAGACAAGAAATCGGAAAACAGACCACACAGTAATGCCCAAAAATATGTCATTATAATTCAAGATACCAATGCTCTAGTTAACAGGTAGATCTGTATCCACTCATGTGAAGCAAGACTGGGGATTAAAAATGTTCCTGTCTCTGAAAACAGATATTATGAAGTATGTTAATATTAATGGATTATTCTCCACTGAAGAGGTAAAACCTTCCAGTGGAAGAAAAATAATTAGTTTTCTCACCGACACACATATTTGTGTGTGTACATAAAGATGGACACATGAGCTCATGGAGCATTGTGAAAACACATACTTTGAGCTTTGCAATATTCTTTAAATTGAAATGTGAAACAGGTAAAGTGGTACTACTGTCCCCTTGTGAAACACCCTCAAACATTTCATTTCAGATTAAACACTTTTTGCACAGGACCCTTTCTGTCACTGGGGCTACAGTAAGTACTACCATTTCAGCTTCCTCAACTCTTTATTCCACACTTACTCCTTTGGGTGCCTGAGTCAACCTTTCAGAGATGACGGTCCTCCAAACCCAGGCCCAGCTATTTTGAGGTATTTAACCAAGGCAGTGGGGTCCATTTGGACAGAGCGGCAACAGAGTAATGCCAAACTCCTACCAGTGAAACCTGTAATCCCCTTTTCGCTGACCGGCCTCCAAAAATGGCAGAACTCTGACCGTAGTCCATCCCCCAGCAGCAGTTGCCTGCTGGGGAAGAGAGGGTGGAAGGAGCTGCTGGCCTCTTCCCCAGCCAGCCCAGGGCAGGACAAGCCCTGGTGACCCGCCTGGTAGATTATGGAAAGGCTGTGGATGTCATTTACCTGGACTTTAGCAAAGCTTTTGACACCGTCTCCCACAATATTCTCCTTGGGAAGCTGGCAGCTCATGGCTTGGATGGGAGTACTCTTTTTTATTTTATTTTATTTTGGACGAGAGGAAATGGGCTTAAGCTGCACCAGGGGAGGTTTAGGTTGGAAATTAGGAAAAACTTCTTTACGGAAAGGGTGGTCAAGAATTGGAAGAGGCTGCCCAGAGAGGTGGTGGAGTCCCCATCCCTGGAAGTGTTCAAAAAACAGGTAGATGTGGCACTTCGGGACATGGTTTAGTCCAGTCTACCCTTGATTGGCTTAGAGTAGACTTGGTAGTGTTGGCTAATGGTTGGACTGGGTGATCTTAAAGGTCTTTTCCAACCTAAACGATTCTGATTCTATAAGCCCACAGGCACAGCAGGGGCTAAGCGGCTGCACAGACTCCTGTGCACTCTGCCCTTACAGCTGCCTTGCATAGAAGCCAAGACCAAATCTGACCCATGGCAAAAGGAGGAGAATCCTTCAGGCTCTTCTGCCTTCAGCTGCCCACAGACTGGGCGCAGTTCTTCAGGAGCATCACAGTATCTGCTTATTTTCCCAAAATCCCCCCATCGAAAGCCTCACAATTACATGAAAACTCATCTTTCATTTAAAAGAAACAACAGTTTTGGGAGCCCAGACATGTGAACCCTACACACACATGAGGAACCAGACAGGTCTAAATATCTCCAAAGATATTACTGTTACCGCTTTTCATCTCCCGACCTTTTAGCATCTGGATTTGGCAACACTGCACAAAAGCTCAAGGCATGTGGCTCATCATTTCCTTTCCTCCAGGCTCGGGGTTGTTACGTGCCGCCGGGGGTGAGGAAAGGGGACAGTTTCAGCCCAGTGACTTCCCCCGCCGGTCTGCCAAGAAGCAGAGCGCTGCTGCCCAGCGAAGCTTGGGCTCTTCACTTGTGGGAGCACCGCCGTCACCAACAGCAGGCTTCATACCAGAGATGTCCAGGCTAAAAGCAAAATTTTTACAGCTTCTGAAAAACAGCCAGCCCCTGTAGCTACAGACAGGGCAGACTCGCATTTTCTTTGAGTGGGTGCAGAAGGATTTAGCACATTTACCAACCAGGCTACATGTTCTGTCATCTGGAGCCTTCTGCTTGCTCTTTATTTGTAATTTAAAAAAAAAACCCACCCACCTAGCATAGAAACAGGTCTAGGTAACATGTCCCCTTGGTGAGGAAGGACATACCCTGGGTTGCTGGTGACAGTCTTTTCCCTCCCTCCCGCACTAACAACCCTGCAGCAGCTCTCCTGCCGTTATCAGAAGCGCCCAGGAGCACCAAGACAGGAGTGTGGATGCACTGAAGCATGAAGCAGCATGGGATTATAATGAGCTACCGACCCTTAACAAATAATTTGGTAAATATAAGCAGCAGTTGCCTACGGTGACCTATTCAAGCATGCCCAGGCGCGAGGCGCAGCGAGCGGGTGATTTGCAAGGCATACCGCTGCTGCCCCTGGAGGAACAGAGCACACAGCCCGTGGCACAGCCAAGCCTGTTCAGTATCGATGCCAACTTGCCACAGCTGTTTCTGGCTGTATCCGTGGTTTTCCAGTAAGTAAACTGACCTTAGGGGGAATAAAAATTAAATCACCAAGGAGATGATGTCAGGCATTTTTAATGAGGTGGTTTTAAAATGAATTATTCCTTGCTAAACATTAAGAGGCTCCAGTCTGTTGGTAACATGGCTGCAGACTCACCAGGATGAAGTGTCATGTCAGCCCTCTGTGAAATGGCAGCAAACGCTGCAAATGACCTTGAAGACTGTTCTCCTACAGGATGATCAGGAGCTACGGAACCTGACTTTTCCTTTTTTTTAAAAGTGCTGCTTGTTTCATTTCCATTAAAAATACCATCTGGCAGAAATCATATCTCAGAAATCAACACCGAGGTCTAAGAGAGGAACTCTGCCACACAAACTATTCTGTGTTACCAGCTTTCTTAACAGGGAACTTCAGCTCACGCAGCCAACTTTTCATAACAACTATTTCAAAGCATAGGCCTGAGGAATAATTCCACGTAACAGCTAGCTGTGCAGCAGTTCAACACATTATTTGACTTATCTCAGCAATACTTACCATCTTCAGAATCTTGGAAAGGTTTAAAATGTTTCTAAAAATTGGGGGAATTATTTAGTAGTGCCTCCCACCCAGTAAATGGTGGAGACAACACGAATTTTGACAAGACGGATGCAGCTCCGGAGCGGCTCAGACCTACCCGTCCCCATGTCCAGGGACAGGCTTTGCTGCCTCGAACCGCACAGGGAACAGCCCTCAGCCAGAACAGAAGCCGTGCATGCGCTCAGCAGTACAATGCAGATTTTTTTATTATTATTTTTATATTTTTTATTTTTATTTTATTTTATTTTCAAATGACCCAATGGCATGAACCAACCCATTGTCTTTTTTACCACTTCAGACTTCATACTGAAGAAAACTGTCACAGTATTTGGGTTTTTACTCCTCTATTGTAATTTAAGTGCGTAAGTTGCATACCATGCTTTATTTTAGGCCTCGAGAGTGACAGATACAAGAAAATCAGCTGTACACAACTGTAGCTAGTATTACTATCTTCTAAACATTTTCCTCAATTTTTTGATTCTGTAATGCTGAATGAGATTGTAGGGTATAAACATATACATGCTTTGCACATAGGTAATATACTTTAAGTGTAGTATCTTGAATACATGTAGTATCTTGAAATCCCTGTGCTTTCACTTAGGAGTTTGTAAACTTGCAAACTTTTCTAAACTTGTAATAATGCCTTTCTGAAGAAAAAGTAAGCAAGCAATAATAAATAAAACTCCTAGCTGGAAATGATAGGCTTTTTTTCCTTTAATTATGGGAAAATAACAGCACTGGATTTCAAGTTCAGATGTGGTATATCAAATATTGGCTCTTGCACAGAGGCATGGTTTCCCAAGGCCCCTTGGAAAGTTGACGATCCAAAGCAGAGAAGCAGCTTTGACACAAGCACAGGTTAGGTTAGTATTGACGTAAATCAACGCACAATTCACTACCAACACAACTTAAATGCTAAATTAGATTGTGGAGAAAATATGAGCTCACTGAAGGAGATTCAAGACATATACCTATGGTCTGGGGAACACCAATATTAGATCTATTTCACTTCCAATGACTAAGAAGTTTTGCTCTGCAAGGAAATGTCTAGGTACCTGCATTAGACCAAGCGGACAAACCGAAATAGTTGAATCTCTGAAATGCATGTAAAATTGAATCGGAACGGACGAGGATGTTACCATAAAAAATGGCAAAGTCTTCACTTATTTACAGCACTTCTAAATGGAGCACAGAGACTTCTGAAGCAGCAGAGAAGAATGAGGGCCTGTGCACTCGACTCAGCTGAGCTCAAGTAGAGATGATAGCTGTCTGAACTGCTATTTAAATTCCCAGAAAAATGTGTGTAGCTAGCAAAAAAGGAAGCAGAAACAAAAATCCAACACTGATTTCAGTACTCCATAGTGAGCAGGTTAAAACTTATCTTCTGTTACAAATTTCCACCTCTTTCACCATGGGTTTTATGGTTGGTTTTTTTTCTTATTTTGTCCTCGTTTTTAAGAGACTACTTTAGTATCCCCAGCATCTTCCCTCTCAGAGGCATAATCGAGAAAACTTCTTACTGAAAAATTATACAAGGTTGATTACCTTTATTGTTGTAACGAGTTCACAGGAACTGGGGTTGTTTATGAGTATTGAATATAGATTTCATCTTGCATTTCCTACTGTATTTTAGAAAAAATAAATTAAAGAAAAATTAAAAATTTTAAGAAAGCTCTTCTGATACCAAATCGTCAGATTTTCAGAAATTTCAGGCACTTGGCAAATACACAACTTAATTTTTTTAAATCGGTATAGCAGCATTTTACTGCCACCTAGTGAGCAATGTAAAAGCAACTAACACATTAAGGCACATGAATATTTCTGGTCAAAAGCCATTTTTCTCTTTCACAAGTCCAAATAGAAAAGAAGGGCAAATTTAGATATGGAACAGTGTTAGAAAATAGATAGTACAAAAAGCTTTTTGAAAGAAGACAGGAGAGGAGCAGGGAAGCAGGCGTAAGGAGAGGAGCTGGGAATTTTTTAAGCCCACCTTATCCTGGTACCATTCAGCCTCCTCTCTTCCACAGATCTTGATGTGATCACCAATGCTTCAGGCAGTAGGGTCTATTTTTTTGATGGCAGCTAAACATTTCATTTTCCTCCACTAAGCCCGAATGCAAGGCAGCTAGCACACCCATAAGCTTCAGCAAGGCTTAAGGGCTGCTGCAGGGTCTTTTTCCACCCACGAGGCTCCGGTGGCAGGCACCTGCAAGGGCAGGAAGCAGCTTTGCTTTTTATCTGAGCTGAGGTGACAAGTTTTCCACCTTTTCCCAAAGGCTGACTGAGCCAGACTTAGACCAGAGTGTGCTAGCCTCAGTTCAGACCCAAAAAGGCAGAACCAAGGGTGGGAGCCTGAGGGCAGGAGCCTGCGAACCCCTGCGAGGGTTCTGAAAGAGACCACTACACTTGACACAGTGGGGTTACTGCTCTGTGGGCAAGGGCCTCTCTTGGTCAGCAACACCAGACGAAGCCAGCTGGGTTATTTCGGCTAGCAAGCTCCTAGCTGTGACGGTCTCAGGGCACGACAGCAGCACACTGCCAAGGGCAGGTCCAGATGTCCAGCGTTGGTTTTCAGGTGCAATACCTCAACTATCCTTTATAGTCCACTGACTTGTAGAGGACAGCAAACGTCTAACAGGTCTTGTTCAGCGTTGGCTTTCTGTCCTCACTTGTCAGTGCTGCTGTCCAAAAATTGTGCTAATGCTCAGAGACATTTTGGGCACTTTCTTTGAAAGCCTTCTTGTCAATGGAAGAAAAAATGGGATAGAGCGTAAGTACACTTGTAACCCACCGCCCAGGAGACAACCAAAGGAAAACTGACAGGGCCCCACAAGGACTGCGTTATTTATTAGGTCAAGAAGGTGGTCTCGCAATATTTGTTTATATTCACAATCTTGTAGATTCTGTCAGCACTTACAGAGGCAGAAGAAAGCTTAGAACAGGTGGTGCTTTAGTAACTGTACTCCCCCATTGCCCAGTGACTAGCAGTATTGATCACCCTTTTTTGCCATGCTCCGTCAAACACATTAATAACATGCTCGGTCCTGTTCCTATCACACAGGCCCCGCAGGGTTTCTGACACCAATGCCGCAAGAAGCAGAACCGGATGGAGGAGACAGGGAAAGAAATGAAGCAGAACTTTTCTATGGCAGGTGTGTTTGCAGAGGAAAAACATAAATTCATCTCCAAACACTAGCATATTCCCCAAAGGTAGGAGAAGTACACCTATTGTACCTCTACACTACCAAGTGGCAGATTTTAAGAAGTCTCTGTTTATATTTAAGCAACCATACTGCTTCAGCTGTATTAGCAGCAGTTAGAAGTTAGGATGAAGTTCCCATCAAAGCATATGGCAGCACCCAGCACTTCTCAGCCTGATACACTTTTTCTTCAAGGACCCTTTGCAGTCAGCACACACACAGCTGATCCCACCAGTCTAGCCTTATCAAGAGCCAAAAAGGAGAAGACTTCTCTAACTGGTAATTTTGATTATGGTTATTCTGATCCAATACCACTTACAAAACAGATGTTTTCTACCCTCCTTTCTCCGGCAAAGTTTTCTACGCTATAGATTTTCTGTCATGCATGACAAGCAATGCAATATATTTGTTAAAATGTCCCTGTAAGCCATGAGGAGTATAAAACCAACTGCTAGTTTCACCAGTGCAATATTGAACATCTGCTCCATCTGTTCCAGGAAATGGTGACAGGCATCTTGCTACAATATACTATGCTAATTTTTCCAGGATGTTTTTATATTAGGTCATTTAAATGATAGTGAGGTATTTTATTACTACAAGCAAGAACAGACAGAACCTCTGTAACCATTTCTAAACTGCTTTAGTAGCCTAAATCGCTCCCTGCTTCTGTAACTTTAGTGCCACCGTGGCAATGACACCCTGCCACAATCAAGCCCTTTACCAAAACCAAACCACCCTTGCGGGCCTGAATATGGCGGAAGGATATAAGAGCTTTCCCTTTGCACGCAGTAAACCCTACCAGCTTCAGAAGAGCTGTACAACTGGATTAACATAGCACAGTGTTTCTCTTATTACATATTAACAGCATCACTTAATGTCATCAATTCAAACACAAAAACCAGCATTCAGTTCAAGTGTTTCATCACTGGGTAAAGAAAGAAGGCTGCCTGTGTTCTCTGTTTGGACACTGAAGGGTGATATATATTTGGATTTCATCTTGGATTTCATTTACGAAATTTTTCATTGTTTATTCACTTGCAGAAGTCTTGATGGTACAGCAGGAGCCAGGAAGTCTTTCTTGTTGCTCTTTTGAACTCTGTTCCATGTTTATATATACTTAATCGCATATAAACCTCAAATTAGTGCTATTTAACTAACATTATATTCTGCAGATAAAACCCACTTTTCTTCTTCAGCATCTTCTCCACTCAAAAGAGGCCTGATTCTTTTCTATTTTTACTCCATTAATTTTACTGGTTTTCTCTCTCATTTATAGGTATTTGGGAATATCTTTTGACTGAGGGATGTCAACATGACGCAAAGTGCATACATCTCAACTGCTCTTTTTTTTCAACTTTACTGTATGACTATTTTTCAAATCACTACCATTTCGTGCGGCTCAAAACACCAGCAAAAAGAGAAGAGCAGGGACAACCAAAATAACTTTCTCTGTGAACTCATGGAGGTCATGACTGCCACATTCTTTACAACCAGTGAGACTGAGGGAAGCTTGATATTAAATTCAGTACTACTAGAGTTGGATCATGTAAGATGGCAATCTATCGACAAATTTTAGCAAGCTTAAATGTAAGGCACACCTGAATCTGAAACCAGTGGGAGTACAAAGCTTGTTGAAGTGCTTTTTTCCACCTGATCCAGAGTGCTTAACACGAGCAAACGGGTTTTGTTCCTCCTCCCTTTTAATGGCATGTCCTTGATAGGGGAGGGAAGTCAAACTTAAACAGCAGCACTGAAAAGAATGTCAGATTTTATCCTGCTTCCAACATTTTAGGAGGTATAATCAGAGACTGGCCACCATCTATTCACTGTGAAAAAACAGGACAAGGGGATATCATGTGCCATCAAGTCCATTTCCCCTGTAGGCAGACATTTAATACAATTTTTTATAATTTCACACATGCTGATCAAGCCCGATAGCTATGTAGGTATTTTGCTCCCGTACCTGTCAGAGTGCTGTCCTTCGAACCCTTCAGGTGGGCAAATATGCCTGAGACAGACTATTGCTGTGACAGTATCAGCATGAATGGCATTTTACAAGCATGATCCCTAACTTGTACAACCTACACTGGAACTTACACGCAAACATGACAGGAGATGGGAAAGGAAAAGAGCTCCCTCTGGAGAGGATTCACAGCTTCAGGAGAAAGGAACACTAAAATCACAGGTTAAAAGAACTGCAAGCATGCCTGCAAGGTCGTATTTCTCCCACTTCTGTGAATTTAATTTTGTGAAATATCTTTTTAAAGGGTGGATTCTGTTGTAGGGAGGCCAGAAAAATAATAAGATTCGTTCAAGACACAACATATAATGATAGGTACCTTGCTAGTCTCTTTCTTCTTTGACAGAGCCTGTGTTCTTTGAAAATGGCCCTCAGCATTTTCTTTTGACTCTGCTCTTTATGTGCCTGTTCTGTATCATTTTTAAAAGAGAGAAATTGTGCTGTCCATTCTGGTGCAGGTACCATACCATCCTGAAGGTATGTTTATCACAAATCATCTGCAGAGACAGGATGCGATGCAGATGTTCCTCTGTTAAGGGCCTGACTTCATCAGTCCGGGGTAACTTTTTACTGAACCACCAGTTTTCCCACAAGATGGCATCCACAGTGCCCCGTGCACAAAAGGTCAATGGTGTCCCCACTTTCAACGAGGCACAGCTCCAGCTCTCTCACATCTTACTTTTTAAGGATCCTGGTTACAGTTTAACTGATACACTTGACAGATGACCTGAACTGTCCCAGTCAAACAGATATGCCTTGCGTAACCTAGTTCGACCAAATACTGTGCTGCAAAGCCTTACCTACTGCTTGTCACAGCCTACTTACTGTCTTCAAAATCTTGCTTGTTACTGAATGTGCTGCCGAATTACCTTCTAGCATTGCTTACATGTGACAAGTATGTACCTATTTTGCGATACGGACCACAATCTACTCAGCACTGAGCAAAATGACCTCTCATGAGGCAAACTTGAACCGAGACATCTGGGCCACAAAAGTGATCTGAGGGCTGGAGCACCTCTCCTACGAGGCCAGGCTGAGAGAGTTGGGGTTGTTCAGCCTGGAGAAGGCTGCGGGGAGGCCTTATTGCGGCCTCTCAGTGCTTAAAGGGGGCCTACAAGAAAGATGGGGACAGACTTTTTAGCAGGGCCTGTTGCAATAGGACAAGGGGTAATAGTTTTAAACTAAAAGAGTGTAGATTCAGACTGGATACAAGGAAGACATTTTTTACGATGAGCGTGGTGAAACACTGGACCAGGTTGCCCAGAGAGGTGGTAGAGGCCCCATCCCTGGACATATTCAAGGTCAGGTTGGACGGGGCTCTGAGTGACCTGATCTGGTTAAAGCTGTCCCTGCTCACTGCAGGGGAGTCAGGCTAGATGACCTTTAAAGGTCCCTTCCAAACCAAACCTTCTATGATTCCATGACTCTAAAGGCACTTAGCAGCCTCATTTCTGTTTAACCACACTCAATGCAGCCAGCACGTGCATTACATGGAGGTCATTCACAATTTGCGGCCCAGCTGGCAGCAATTCAAGACTTCAGACCTAAAGCAGCACGCTTTTTCACGTTTCGTGTATTCATTAGGCCAGAACGTACAAGCTGCAGTTGGCATAGATTGGTGAAATGAAATGCCCACAGAACCCACGCTGCCACAGATAAGAGAGACACCGGGGCAGGAAATCTCACATATTGGCAGAGCGCTTCCTTCTGCAATCACACGCGCTGGACTACATGCACGCTGTCTCTCCACATAGACGTGTATTTTTCTTTCCTCCTCTTCTCCCGACATAATTTACCATTTCCTCCGAGGCTCAAGCATGAGGCCACAGCCCGGGCCCCGGGGCCCCGGCGGCAGGCAGCGCCCAGCCCTACCGAAAGGCCGGGCCTGGGGGCAGCGGTGCCGGGCGGGGGGCAGCGCGGCGGGCCTCGGGCCTCCGCCTCTCCTCACGCAGCCGCCGCGGGGCGGGCAGCGGCCCGGGGGGCCCGGCCGTGCGGCTGCGAGCGTGTGCGAGCGGAGCGGCCAAGCTCCTCCCCGCCGGCGCCACCGCCCCTGCGCCGGGGACGTGCACTCGCTCAGCGGGCCATGGAGGTGGCGCGGCGGCGGCGGCTGCTGCTGCGGGCGGGCGGCGGGCCGCGGGCCCGGCTCTCCGCGCTGCTGCTGCCGCTGCTGCTGGCGGCGGCGGCGGCGGGAGGAGGAGACGAGGCGGAGGAGCCGCGGCCGGCGCGGCAGCGGGGGGAAGAGCAGTGCCATTACTACGCGGGGGGACAGGTCTACCCCGGGGAGGCGGCTCGGGTGCCCGTCTCCGACCACTCGCTGCACCTCAGCCAGGCCAAGAGTAGGTGCCGGGCGGGGCTGGGGCTGCCGAGGGCGTGGGGCCGTTAACGGGCGGCGCGCGGGGCCGTTACCGGCCGCGGGGTGGGCGCGGGGGGGGTGGGCAGCGCCACGTCAGGCGGAGCGCGGCGGCCCTCGGCGGCGGGGAGCCCAGTGCCCGCCCGAACGGGACGGCGCGGCGCGGCGGGCCTGCGGGCCTGCCTCCCTCCTTCCCTCCATCATGGGATCCCCCGGGGTCCCGCTGGCCCCGCACCGACCCCCGCGGGGTGCCCGTGGCCGTTTGGTCGCGGGTGGCCCTGCGGAAGGTGGCGATGGCCGCACACCCCGCGGCTGCCTGGCGCCTTCCCTTCGCCGCATCGGCTTCTGGCTGTAGCAGCGTGCGTACGGCCTGCCGGGGAGGCCTCGGGGGGGGAGGGAGGGAAGGCCCACCGCCCCTTCCAGAGCCACCTTCTCGGCGGGGTAAATTGGCAGCGGCTTTAACGTTTCGCAGACCTTTGCTCTGCGGTTCCAGAAACAGCGAACGAGTTCAGGGAAACGCTTTGAACAGCGTGCAGAAGTGTTCATGCTCACACTGAAATACTGAACAGGCACCTCTCAAAATGTTTACCAGTTATTACTGGGCTCGTTCTGTCGCTTGCTTTTGTGCCTACGCTCTCTTGTGATTTAAATACTTTATGGCAGACCTCGGTGCAAACATCTGTAATTTGTCACGGTGCGATGTTCAGGGGCACCTGTTCGAGTGGGTAGATGCTCTCCTAAAGCCCTGCTCTCCAGAGCAGAGGATGGAGAGAAGTCACATAGAAACAATCTTTGCTGTGAGAATTTACAACTTTAAATCCTTTTCCTCTACCGAGCCAGGGCATAAATTCCATTAGACACATTTGCAAACAGATGCTATGAGAAAAATGGAAAACCAGTCAAGATATGTGTAACCAATTTGGGGTTTTTTTTTCCTCCCTTTGTAGTGTAAGTTATTACAGCATTTTAGACAAGTATTTTTAAACCAAAAATGCCACATTCATTTAAAAATGGGTCAAGATACATCTTATTTAATTTCTTTTCCTTCTCCCCAGTAATGTGAAGGTCAGTTGAAGAGAATGTTTTACTACAAAGAGATTAGATTTGAGGTGTCACTATTTTGTAAAGAGCAACACATTTGAAACATTTTTGGAGAGCTCAAAATGACTTGGGTATTCATGCTTTCTTTCACTTCAGCAGTCATCGTCCAGATAATAATTAAGATTCCATGTATGTTTCTGAGCAGCATTTCCCTAATATCCTGGAGCTGCATGTCAATGTCCTTGACATCACAAGTGTATTCAGATCACCTTGTATCTCCAGCATACCGTACCCTCTGTCTCAGAATTCACATTACTATGAAAATAGTACCTGGTAGAATAATTTTTAGTATTTTAAATTCAAGGTTAATGTCTTTTGATAGGAATAGGAAATATATTTCATGTGTTTTAACTGGATTTTTTTTTTTAAACACAACTATCTTCAAGTTACAATTTGCTTAGGAGTTGTAATTTAATAAATATACACTGCATTTTTAGGCATTTGTCTCTAAACATGTTGTAGCATGTGGGTTTTGTGGACTTCAATTCCAAGTAGGTTTTTATGGCTAAAATGTAACAATATGAATTTGAACCATCTTATGCTTCTGATTCGCAACAGCTATTCATAAAAAAATATGAGATCTTAAACAGCTTCTCCTTGAGTCTAACAGATGTTCTGCCATGAGCTGATAGTGCACATGCAGTTTGTTCAATATGCCCAGATAAGGTTTCTGTGGCCTTGATTATTAGTGATTCAAAGGGCTCATGTATAAGCACAAGTTGGTCAAATTATTTGCTTTCAATGTGTACTGAAACCTACCTTTCTTCATCATCCTGTAACCTCTGCCAGCTGTGAACTTTATTTAAAGTGGTAAGAAAGTTTCATTTTGTAACTGCGTGCAGTAGGGGTTTTTTTCGGGCAAAAGGAAGAACAGTTGACCTTGCGCACAAGCTAGCTAATGAGCAGCTTGCTTTGAACACGTGCTTCGTATTCTGACTTCTAATCGAACGTTCTTTGTATTTCAGTCTCCAAGCCAGCACCTTACTGGGAAGGAACAGCAGTCATTAATGGAGAGTTTAAAGAGCTGAAATTAACAGATTATGAAGGAAAATATCTTGTCTTCTTCTTCTATCCTCTTGACTTGTAAGTAAGACCTCTGGAGACATACCAAGACGGAGTGCAGCTACACCAGACTCATAATTCATTAATTTTTCTCTTTTTTTGAGGTCTTTTTTTTTTGTTTGGTAAGGGTTTGGGGGAGAAGGAGTGACAGAAGAAAATGTATTCTTTGCGTTTGTGTTTTCATCATGCATTGGCAAAATTGTAACACAATCTTTGTCCTAGTGTGTCCACCATTTTGTGTCTCCACACAAAAAACATAACTTTCAGTCTGTAGTACCCAGTCAGGCAACCTTTACGTTCTGTATGATGCTGTAAGTCACTGTTGCAAACAGAAGACAGCAACCCATCTGTATTTCCTAGAGTGTATGTAGTGTATCTAACACATGGTGTTTTCCCTTTAAGCTCCCATAACAGCCTAAGAACACTTAACATTATCCTCCTTTATTTGGAATGCAGTAACTTCACTGGCTGAATGAAAACATCTCTGCTTTCTACCAGACAATCCCATTCTTTTCCACAAAATGAAGAAAAGAGGACAGAGATTCATAACTACCTTAATATCGTAAAGGAAATAACGTGGCTCTTGGCCCTTAGCTTCAAGGCCATAGAAACTGTGATCTTTACCACTTTATTTCTTCTGTAGTGGAAAAAGTCCAAGTCAAAACAGTTAAAATTTGCAGACATGCACAGTAACAACAAATTATAGTATGTTCATCTGAAAAAAAATGGCATATTGTGCTTAAATTCAGCCACTTAATATTCATAAAGTCTAAAAGAAAGTAACTGTAAAACCACTTGTATCCAGATTGTAATCTAACTGTAGGTTTATAATCTTCTTCAGTAATAAACTGTTTGTAACTAGGCTAGAGTCCGAGTCTGGAAGATTTGTCAGGCAGCATTTTGGTTAAATACTCAAGGAAGCAATAAAAAATAAGTAAAAGCTGAAATCATTTAAGATAATTCTACAGTTTTAAGTTAAACAGAGAACTTATTGGATGTTTCATGAAATTTTGACTTTATCTTGTCTTAAATTATCTAGTACATTTGTATGTCCTACTGAGATAATCGCCTTCAGTGACAGAATTGAAGAATTCAGAGCAATAAACACCGAAGTAGTAGCATGTTCTGTGGACTCAAAGTTCACTCACTTAGCATGGTATGTATCTTATCCTTGTCTTTCACTAAAAATTATTCATGGGTCCATCTTAGCTGAAGAACTGTATCCCCAGATTTGTAGCCTATGTAGGTATATCATAATGTGTAAAAGCATGATACTAGTGATACAAATCTTTACAATATTTTTCAGTGGTAAAAATTTTTAACCCTAGTGAAAGTACCTTTATCTTTGAAGTCTGTTTAATATGTACTGCTTGAAAAATATTATGTCTCAGTCCAAAAAAATACTGCAAATACAAAAAAAATTCACTCTCCCAATTCATGAGCACATTGGTATAAAGCAAATACGACTGATAAGAAAGAAGTCACTATTAATAGATGTGGCCAAAAACTTCAAAAGATCTACTGAACATTTTGCTCGAACCATAAATAGTATTCATCTCCCTTGTGTGTGGAAGAAGAAAAATGCCACTTTCACTAAATCCTTCTGTCTGTACTGCTCTGGTTTGTGACTTAACTTTGTGTAGGGGATATAAATCTTTATGAGAAATACATCTGTATCTCATTTCCTTCAAAGGATTAATACTCCTCGAAAACAAGGGGGACTTGGACCTATGAGGATTCCACTTCTTTCGGATTTGACACACCAAATTTCAAAGGATTATGGTGTATATCTGGAAGATCAAGGGCATACACTTAGGTATTTCACTTGGTTACAGTTAATTTTGTTCTGCTGGAGTAGTACTTCCTACTTTGTATCTAAAGAAGCATTTGAAATTTTTCTTTGAGAGCAGTTTTTACTTGGGGATTCATACTGAGAAAATATATATTGAAGAACACAAAAAAACCAGCCATAATGAGTCAGAACAGGGGTCGACATTAATACCGTGTTTAACAGCAGTCATCAGCAGATACCTAGGGCAGGGCAAACATGCAGAATACCTGAGAATTGCAGTTACTCAGGGACCTCCCAAGTCCAGGTGGAGTCAAAACTAAGGGTAACTAATGGCCTCAAGAGATACATCTTTCATAAACTTGATTAGTTGTTTTTGGGATCCCTGTAATGTCATAGCATCTGCAGCATCCCCTGGCAGGGCCTGCCACAAAGCTTGGTTTTATGTTCTGCAAGGAACTATCCTTTTTTGGTTTTAACTTGCCATTAGCTCATGTCATTTGATACCCCAGGTAAAAGAATAGTAGGTTAGCAGTATTCTAAGGTGCTGGGTATTTTATGGTCTTTGCAGAGATCAGATTCTTCCCATCCAACAGACATAAAATAGTGTGTAAACACAACACTGCAATTAGTTCTGTTTCCTAACACACACAAAAAAAATGTTTTCACAGAGGCCTTTTCATTATTGATGATAAGAGAATCCTTCGACAGATCACGATGAACGACCTTCCTGTTGGGAGATCAGTGGATGAAACGCTTCGTTTAGTACAAGCATTCCAGTACACAGACAAACATGGAGAAGGTGCTCATTTAAATACTTTCATGTTGAAGATTTTTGTTTTACTTAGACTGGAAGCTGTATTTGTAGCTTTTTGGAAGAAAGGTACTCAGTAGCATTAGAGACTGGCCTCATGCAGTGAATGAAGCTGTTTGATTGCCCTGCTACAAGATTCTGTGGTCCTGGTACCTCCATAGGTTGTTTCTAGTGTAGTAATTCACATTTTGCTTCATGTCCACAAGAATGCAGATCATAAAGCATTCCTTAGTCTGAATTAAGGCATTATGTACAAGCGTAAATCTGTACAAAATGTGAGGCCATGAAGAATCATGCCCAATATTTCAGTATGTTTTGACATACTAAAATAACTGAGATGCAGGCCATCCTTGTCCTGTGTCATTTATTGAGGATCTGTGACAAGTAATTGAGCATGTTTCATGTCAAGATATATGGTGATACTCTGAAAGTTAGACCGCCATTATTTGTGTTTTCTTTACAAATGCTATGTGATCATCTTCCCCTGACAAAGCACTCTTCACTGGCTTCAGATCATTACTTTGTCTTAAGAATTCGTATTCCCCTCAGTTCAAGCATAGGGTGAACTTTTCACATTCCTTTAACTAATGTGTTTAAATAAAAACATTCATTTTTTTAAAGATTTGTTTAAATATTAATGCACATGTTCAGCAGCTTAAAGTCCATTTCAGCTCTATTCCACCTGGCATTTGAAAGTACCTTCATCTTGAAGGTACAAATCATTATTACGCTTTGCTGTACAGATATAAAAAGATAAATGCCGATGCTTAGGCTACGCACATTTGACTAAGGACATTTAACCTCTCTTAATTAGTTATAAAGCTGTAACTAAATTGCAGAATAAAAAGCAGAATATTGACCTGCAGTGTGTTTCCAGAGTATTACATTTTTTTTCCACCTGTACGTGGAATCTCACCAGCTTTTGCATGAGTGCTGAGGAGAGCCTTCCTAGACACCTTATTGGATTCTTTGCACAGAACAGGAAAAAAAGTTCTCCACAATTCCTAATTGCATTTGTGGTATTTTGTCTAACAGCGTGCCTTAAAGCAGCGTAATATGGCATAACTTGTTGGGCTAAAGCCTCAGAGGGAGAACTCTGAACAGTTAAGAGCTTCACTCCAGAATGTGCAACTGTGCAGGTGGTCACAGGGCTCTCAGCCACACTGCATGCTAACCGCATGCTATAATCCCTTTACCCCTGAGCAAGGCTTCAAATAAAATCGATCAGTCTCTTGTGGAATCTGTGAACTGATCTCTTTGCTAAAAAATTTCCCCTAGCATTGGTTTGAAAGAAAGAAAGGTAGGTCTCTGTGTAGTCACCTGAAATTTATCATGAAGCTTTTGTTTCTACTAGAATAGGGGTTCAATCTCAGATACTGCTTTGCCAGTACTTTGTCTAGAAGGGCACAAGAATTAAACCAAGGCATAGACATCCATCCAGAGATACGCAGTTGCTGGTTAACAGAAGTGGTAGGTAGTATCACGTATAAACTGTTATGACACCATTCCATGTATAAAGAAAACTGCATATTTAATAGTTACAGATACTTACATGTGACACTTGTGTGCTGTTTTACTTCCAGTTCAGAAAGAGAATATTAAGTCCACAAAAGTAAGTGTGTGTAAGAATACTTTTACTAACTTTGTCCTTTTTTCTCTTTTTTCCAGTTTGCCCTGCTGGTTGGAAACCTGGCAGTGAAACAGTAAGTCACTGTTTATATTTAAATGCACGTACTACTAGAAAACACTCAGTTACCATTTCCGCTAAAGGCAAATCCAAAGTCTTTGCAACTTTCAATGAGATGATATGAGTAAACTCACATTATTATAGTTACAGCTCTCGGGTTACTACTGATTTCATTAGGAGCTCATTTCCCTGACACTAGACATATTCCAGTTGTTTCAAATTCCCCATGTATGAACAAAACTCTTTTGAGCAGCAATGAGTTCATGATCAAGAATGTTTTTTCCTGTTAACACCTGATGAGAGGAAGTTGGAAACTTCTCTTGAGTCTCTCCTGTCTTCTGTCCATGTAAATTCTTGGTTCCGTCGAGTCTTACTGTGGATCCTAGGCACTACCCAAAAAAGGAAAGATACAAGTTCCCAGGCTGCTGTAGTATCTGACAAAGACAGCGTGCCACTATCGGAACTCCAGCAGAGAGCACTGCTTTGCTGCGCAGTAGCTCTTCCTCCTCTGTTACTACTTGCCTACATGTGACTACAAGCAGAAGAGCTAGGGTTCAGACAAACACACATTGAATGCGTTTGTGTTCTCTGGGCTTGGATCAAGCCTCAGCAGAATAATGAAACTTTCAGTAGAGGTCTGAGCCACCTAGGTCAGATGAGATCACTGTCATTTATTTGAGCACGTGGCTTTCTTCTGAACCATCTGGTGATGACAGAGCGTTGTTGTTTAAGGGCTGTCTTGACAAAAAGCAGGTCCCAGCAGCCTCTAAGCACAGTAGTGAGCATTGTAATTGATAGTAAAAAGAGTGGTATGTTAAACCATGTTTCTTTGCTGGATGTGAAAACGTCCCAGGATGACTTGAGGCTAGGAGTCACCTCTTTCAAGCTAGCACAAGAGTGTCTTAGTGGGGAAAGCTGGATAGCAAGACTGCAAAATGAAAGAGGGCTGGCTGGCCTAGCAGACGTATTTGGCACTGAAAAGTTCAGCCCTCCATAACCATGGATTGCCTATATAATACAACATTAACATACTTTCTAAAAAACAGTCTTGCAATGCTGAGGCTAACAGCTCCAATACTGCCAATTTAAAGATCTAGAGCAATGCATAAGCATTCTCTTTCTCCTCTGTGCAAAAGATGTAGATATTTTAAATAGCGGAGTAGTTCAAAGACTTTCATGAAGATGTAGCCATGCCTTCTAAATGTGTTTGATTTAATTAGATCAAACCAGAGGAAGCCATGAGAGTGTGGTGGCCAAGGGAAGAACTGTAAGTAAATTCTAAGACTCTGGATTACAGGCGTTAATTTATTAAAATACCTTGCTTTTGGGGCAAACAACATAGATGTATGCGCTCCCAACTGTCAAAATTCTTCCTTTGGTAGGCTGCACTCTCTCTTCCCACAGTTAGTTAAATCTTTCTGCTTACTGCTGTTAGGTACCTTTGGAGATAAACAGTAAGCTAGTTTCAAGTCAACGGATAAATTACTCTTCAGTGTTGCTTGCGGGTTGGCCTAGCATCATATTATGAAATACTATGCTGTTCTGCTTTTATAGTTTGTGATGTTTGCATGGTTTTGTTTTTAGACTAACATTTTCATTTTCTTTCTTGCACAGATAATTCCAGATCCAGCTGGAAAACTAAAGTATTTTGATAAACTACACTGAAGCTCTCTTCTGTTGAATTTCACAGGTCACATTCAACTTGATATTTGCCAATAAAATATCATTAATTTTGTTACTTTCATGAGCTTGACTAATATATAACTATGGTAGACCATTAAAGGTCTTAAAGGTGCTTAAACAGGAGTCTAACCTGTGTGAAGCACAGTTACCTCATTAGTTACAGAGAATATTCTTGTGAAATACGTGTTTTCCCTGTAAGTCTTCTTTAGACGCTTGGTTTTCCCAAAATTTACTCTTAGCTTCTCAGGCTTCGATTCATGACTTCTACTATTGATAGATTACTTAATTTCTGAAAAAATCTTGTCTGCTTGGTCAGATTCTAGGAGCTACAGCTAGAAAAGAGCCACTTAGTTACAGTACATTAGTCTGTAGTCCAGAGGCAATACCAGCTAACCCAAAAGCCAGAAATAAGTTACAGTTGCTGAATTAAATTTCCAGTCTGTCCAAAGCTAGAAAACATTTTTAAACTACTAAGAACATATCCTACACTACATAAATCCGTAGAACTGCACTGAAAAAAATACAGCTATGCCAGTTCATGTGGTTCAAGAGCTGAACCAGGGATTTTTTCCATGCTTGTACTTGTAGTGTATATGCTGATAAGATCGATTCCGTTTCACACGGTCTGAATTTTTTCCCTGGCCCTACGCGGTTAACAGATGTACAGGGCGGTTAATGTCCTGTGCTGATCCACTCGTTAACTGTGGCTCCTAATTTTAAGGGAGTACTTACAGTGTTTCCCAGGATTAGTATTGACACGTCCAGTGGCTGTCAGAAACTCCTGTGGCTCTTGTACATGAATTTCTTCTTTCAAGGGAAAAAAAGAACATCTCCATGTCAGACATACTTCATACTTGTCTGCACTGGAGATCCCTTCCATAAGAATGCCTTCTCCTGCTCCTTCCCACCTCTCCCTCTTTGTAACATTGGTGTTCTGGAGTCTGTGCAACTGGGAAAACAGCACCTGAAGTCAGTGTCAGCCCTTCACCAGGGTCATCCTTGAAAAGGCCACAGCGAAGGGGCTTCCTCCCTGCTCCAATCCAGCACTGCTACGTTATTGCTCTTGGTTGGATCCCACACTTGTGAGACCTTGCTCCCCTTCCTCCAGCAGGCCATACAATTCCCTTCCCTATACACAGACACTGCAGTTCAGCAGAACTAGATCAGCAGTTGCATTCTCACTGTAAAGTTACCTGATTTTGTAGACTTCGGTGAGTATTGAGCAGCTCTCCGGATTAGTCGCTGCAGAGAGCAGAAGCAGCTGCTTGACTTTTGCGGTGGAGTCACCATCCCTGAAAGTGTTTGAAAAACGGGTAGATGTGGCACTTTGGGACGTGGTTCAGTGGGCATGGTGATGTTGGGTTGATGATTGGACTGATGATCTTAAGAGATCCTTTCCAACCTTAATGATTCCTAGTTTTTACTTTCAAAAAAATAATCCAGCCACCAAGCCAGGAAACATGAAATTACTACTCTACCCTTAACTGGTTTAGTGGTGGAGTTGGTAGTGTTAGGTTAGTGGTTGGACTGGATGATCTTAAAGGTCTTTTCCAACCTAAACAATTTTATGATTCTAAATAACACCTACGCGCATGCCTAGGGCAGAGGCAACCACAGCCAGAGCAAGCAGAACACCACCAGGCCCCGAGGCTCTGTGAGGCCTGGGGAAAGGGGGAGCTCCTGATCCCATCCCAGAGGGTAATGGAGGCACGGCGGGACCAGTGCCAAATGCCAAAGGCTGCTAATGTGCTGCCCCAGCCCATGTGATCTCAAAGGCCAGAGGGCAGCATGTAGAGAGGCGGTTTCTCACATTGCTAGGCTGTAAATCACCCGCTTGAATTTTACTCAGGATGTTGTTTACAGCCTTTATCAACCCTGAAACACCAAAAACATCATCAACACAGAGAACGTTCAAATAACTCCAAGCAACTGCAGCGTGACGAATGCAGGCCCAGCTATTACGTGGCTGTTCATAAGCAGCCCAAGGCACAAAACAAACCCAACGCTCGTGTCTGCCTTAGAAATAGTGCTTGTGCCCTCTTCTTCAGCAGCTTTGCCTGCCTCTCCGGCCAGGTCACTCTCATACACACCTAACGCTCCCCCAGCAGCAAAAACCTCTGTTGCCCTAAGCCCGCAAATGAGACATTATAAAGACAGAGACGAGTTATCCCCACGCGTTGAACGTGCTCCGTCCAGCCCATGGCTCCATGCAGAGCCAGGCGAGTGCTGAGTTACAGCAACAAAACTACAGGTTGTATCGCTGTAGCACACAGAGCAGCAAGAGCATCAAACAAAAGCAGATGTTGAAAGCTGTACAAACCCTGAGCCAAGAAAAGAAAACGGGGCTGAGAACGCTTACTGACTGAAGAAAACTGAGGCCATCTGCACACTTTCAACATTGCAGATTTAGGTTCACAGCAGTGTAGCTGTGCCAAATTTGAAGGCCCTAGCCCCCTAAATGTGTGTGGTAAGGAATGGGCTAAGGATTTTTTTTTTTTTTTAAAAGCAGTTCAATAGGAATAAAAAGTCTCCGGGAAATAGTCCTTAAGCAAAGACCTGAGTCGCTATGTCACATTACATATTTGTAATGAAAGATTATTTCTATGGAACGAGAAAATGGGGTTTTACAGAGATTTGCATATGCTGGTAAGAAAGTTTAGGAAGGAAAAGACTTGGGGGAAAAAAAAATGCGGAAGTGCTAGCATTTGAGAGAGAGAAGTGAGAGTTTGGGGGGTGTGGTGGGAAACAAAGGCAGACCCTCAGTTGTACACTGCCTCCAGGAAAAGGGGAAACTGAAGGACAGAAGATGAGATCCCTGAGTAGAAGAATAACACTGGAAACTCGGCAGGGGGCAGGGAGGGAGAAACACTGAAGTCTGTGGGTTTGGGATCATAAGGATTTGCTGATGTGCAAGACAAACGGAAAGCTGAGGATCTGCCTTATCACTACCTACTAAAGCTACTGCCTTCCTCTTCCTCTACTATTGAGAACTTGGTTTCAGCGTCCCTTGGGATAACGTGTACCATTTAATGGCCTCAGCTGATTTTTGTACTACCCTCCATCACGTAAGAGCCTGATGAGCAGCTCTAAGCACTACAGAGCTTCCTCGGGTGGTTGTTCCCTTGGCTGCAGGGAGAAGTCAGGGAAGGAGTGACAGAAAGCAGGACTAGAAACTAACACCACATTAACAGAGCAAATAAAGCTCCTGAAAGTGCAAGGCGCTATTCTGAACTGACATTTCCTGGAAGAATCATGCTTTTTGGCTTTCATACACATACTATATATACCCTGATAAATGCAGTGAAATAGTGATGAATTGATAACTTTAAGGATGATGCTATGATAGCGATTTCAGAGGCTCATGTGGCTGTTTACTTCTTTGTATTATATAATCAGCAGGGTTTGAGATCTTCCAGCAAAACCATCAAGAAAAAAACCTAAATTTCAAAATCAGAGTCTAGTAGTACCAGTATCTTGGATAGGATTATCCAGCAGGCAAAGGATTTTAAAGGTTCACTTTGCCCTTCCATGTTTCGATTAACAGACTGCTGCAATCATCCATCCTTCTAGTTCTGGTCTCAAAGTCTGCCTCTTACATTAAGCACATATAAAATATGTCTGAGCTGAAGCACAGTTACTGGGAGACTAAGCAACACCTGAGGCCTTTAGTATCACATCCAGTCTGCAGTTGATAAAGGTAAAATGTAGGTAGTTTCATTTAAACAGCTGAAGTTGATTCTGACTCCTTAGTGATAATGAAATGCTGAGGCAGTACAGAAACCCACTCCTCTTCCACATGCACATCGCTAATCCTTGCCTAGTGTTTGGATGAGGGATTGCCATGGCCTTGTTGGCATACCTGGAAATGTCTTATCCACAGGTGTAGGAGCAAAATCTTCAGATAAGCACAAGCAGGACAAAAATTAAAATCCTGATTATTTTTTAGGCAACAAATAAAAGTGACACTGTCTCCTGAAAGAAAGAAGATCCATCAGCGAACTTCACTGAAGTTCACATTGTGACAGATACCCTTAGCACTGCTTGAAATAAGACCCATTAAATGTCAGTGCAGAGAGGTGAGTCTAAGAACCTGATTTCCAGCCACCGGTTTGAAATTGGTGATCCACATCACGGCAACCTCAAATGAATTCAGATAGCCTGGGCAGCACCACCTGCAACAGTCTCTCACAAAACAGTAACTGAACAAACGACAGTGGTCTGTTCTTCCAGTACTCATCACCTGAGGTTTGAAATAGTGGAAGAATTAAATCTCACACAACTCTGCTTCCCAAACCCTGGGATGTATTCACGGGCCTCTCCTGGAAGTGCATGAAATGCAGATGCACGGAGCTGCCATTGTGAACTCGTCTTTTCAACAGAAAAAGCAAAGAGCTCCTGCAAAGCAAGCAATAACACGTAATGAGACACTGCCTTCAACTTCCACCGCTGTTTCGGGCAAGCCTCTCACACGCCTGACCGCTACCTCAGCAGTTAAAGAGAAACTTTATACAGCGGTGAGGTCTGCAGGTGAAAGCCACTTCTCCAAGCAGAAAGGATCCAGCTGGGGTAGGAATTTCTGTGACACCCCCCCCACCGCCGCCTTTGGGATGGGTACTCCAGCAAGGCCACCTCACGGAACAGCACCCGCAGATGCTGCCCCACCGCCCCCGGATGCAGGCAGGCAGCCCTGCCTCTCCTGCGGTGCAGAGCCCTGGCGCTGGCCTACTTGCGATGCCTGTAAGAAGAAACTCACTTTTAGCAGCATTTAATTCTGGAGATGACCCCGTCACAGGCTCCCCATTGGCCTGGCAGACACAGAGGGCCCAGGGGACTGGTCCCTGCTGCAGGACTGCACCTGAGTTTCCTGCTGAACAGTTACCAGATAAAGAAGTGACACTGTGAGCAGGGACCAGATGCCCTACCACTGTCCTTTCTGAGTGCCCCAAGCACCAGCCCCCAGAGCCATGCTCCCCTCCTCCAGAAATCTCCTATTTTTTGCTACGTAACAGAAGATAAAAAAGTAAGGAGCAGCCAATGCCCAGAAGTGCCTCCAGCCTCGTGGACAGGAGGCCTACAGGGACAAGGATCCCCTGCTGTCAGGGCAAGTGCTCCAGTGTATTTTCTATGCAGGTATCATCATCCAACTCCACCTTCCACAAAAGGAGTCCCCAGTTCCCCTTCCATGAAAGCTGAGTATTTACCCTTTTATTTTCCCATGAGCTAGTGCCTAGCCCATGAAGAAATAACCTCTCCCACTCCTAGTTAAAAATGCATTCAGAGGAGGGCCAGCAATCAAACAAATCTGTCACCAAAGGCTGGACTGAACGTGCAGTAAAAACAATTAAATGCGCAGAAAGTTTAGAGCAGGTTTCTGAACTATGCCCTCACTCAGTGGCCCATGCTGTACCAGCTCCAGCAAGCTTCTTCCCAGAATGCTGTACACCACAACGCGGCTGCAAAGGAATCGTGCGTATTTGAAGAATGGCTACCAGAAGCTGTTACAGTAAGTTTGCGTTAAGTAATTTTAATATTTATTTTTTTAGAACACAGAAAAACAGTTAAAACAAAGCGCTTTTTCAGGCACTGAGCTCAGCCAGTCCCACAGGAATCTCCTTTTGTATCATCATTAACCACTGAGAGGGTTAGGGGAGGCAATGCAGCTACCACGGACTTCCTCCTCCTCGCTGTATTCCAAGATGCGATGGGCACAGAAACATTTACTTCCCACTACAGAGCCACAGCCAATTACACAATAGGTCCACTATAAATAAAAAGATCTTCTACCAATACCTTTAGGCTTGTGTGGTAATGGTTAGTCACTTAGAGCAGTGACAGGTTAGTCATTAAGTTGCAATATAAACTCAATGTTAATTACTGTGTTAAAATACTTTAATTCTGAATGCAAAATCTGAGAACAATTTTCTCACACACAAAGGGTATACAGTGACATGCATAAATAATACCCTTGAATAAAGATACATTTAGCCTATTATCAGAGAGGGTAACAACTTGCAGTTACTTTCTCCGAGTAAAAAAATATGTGAGCACATACTCTATGTCTTTCTGTTTATTACTATATATATTTTATATATTTTACATATGTATATCCATACACAAACACATTCTTTATGACTGTACATACATTTCTATAACTACTGTGATTGCGGTACATGATAAAGTTATCATAAGCTTTGAAAACACACTAATTCTTCTAAGCATCTTCATTTGTGGGATTCCTTTTCTTCACTGTGTCCAGAGGTTTTGATGTCACGCCTTGCTCCCTACTCTATTACCTCTTTTTCTCCTCTCCAATCCCTTCCTGAAGGCTGAATTTAGAAATTATGATAAATTCATATTTAAATACAGCTGAAAGGCAGTAGAGGAAGAACTTGGTACCCCCTTAACTTACAAATGTTACACAAAAGCAACCCAGGTAGGACCACTGGGTCAATGATAAAAACCTGTAGATAGTCAGGAGTAATATATAGTTCTGAAATAGATCCCTCCACTTCCTGCCTCCCTACTTATTTTTTAATAGCCAACAGTGATCCCTGCAGCGAGTGGGGAAGAAGCTGGGATAGAATTGCAGTTCTTTATTTGTGTGGTCAGGCAAGTATATTCAGCTTCCAAAGAGTTTTAAAAAGGAGAAAAACAGAAAATACAATACATATCCACAGTGTCATAACCATTAAAGAAAAAGATTATAACATCATACAGCTGAATCAGCACTGGAGTGTGGCTGAAGAGAGAAACTTTGTGTAATGAACCAAGAGTTTACTACCACTGCCAGGCATGAATCTGATCCGGATCAGGCAACACCCCTGTGCCTCCACTGGAAGGCAGCTAACTTAGCAATACAGGCAGCCAAATCCTAGAAAGCAAAGGCTGATGCATAACATGTTGGTTATTACAATGCTCGCTCTCCTCACATGAACAGCAATCAGCTGTTAGGAGCCATGAACTTCATGCTATCCTAGCACCAAAGGAAGCTGGTCCTAATTGTGAATTTCTCAGACTCTCTTACTCAGAAATAAAATTTCAACACGTTGCTTTATTTTATCAACCTGTGTCATGCATCTGTGCCGATTCACATAATTTCTACTTGCTGCTTCCTGATTTCAAAACATTTTAAACCTAGCAGGGAAACCAGAGCCTATTCTCATGTATTATATAAGACATTGTATTTCATCCATTTAACCTACCATTGAGCCCAACTACTCCTCTTTGGGTGTCTTCATCAGACAGCTTATCAGTCTTGATTTGAATGTATCAGAGGTCCAATTTTGTGCTTGTGACTAATCATCCTCACTGCTAAAAGCTGATGCCTCCCACCCACTCAACCTTCCTAATTTCAGGATGTTGGCCTTTATCTGCCCGATACTGAAGATTATTAAAACTTCCTCCACTACATCAGAAGCACTTCAGTATCAAGTACTTTCTTCCTGTTACTTATATGCCATAGTTATGTCCACTGTGGTGTCCCCTCTGTGGTGGGGAATTACTCTGTCCTTCACAGGTAAACTTGACAACCTTTAAAACTCTGCAATACTCGTACTTCATTATTGTCTACCAAGGAACCAGACAAATAATCCATCTGAGGACGCTGTCCTCTAGCTGTACCACCCCTCAGTGGGATAAAAATCCTCCCACCATTCAGCAGCTGACTTGGGAGCTGCTCAACACAGATTCTCTGGACCCCTAACTCCAGCATCAAATATAACCATTACCGTTTTGGCAGCATTTTACCTTTCCTGCTCTCAATCCCCAACAAACCAAAATATTCTGCTCTACAATGCCATTTCCAAGTCCCACCCAATCTCACGAATCAGATCCCTACTCTACAAGCCATGAGAAATAATTCATTAAGAAACTCACTTACAGTTACATCCAAAAAGAAAAAGTTAGAAGAGGCGGCAAGGACTGGCTGTACATGAACAGAATGCCAGAAGAGACCATCTGGCCACCTCATTTCATTGCAAAAATCAGCTTCCTCCCAATGGAACATGAAACCATCCAAAACAGAAGCTGCAACAACCTTGTAAAATCCCATCTGATAGGAAACACCTGCTTTACATTGGGCACCCACTAGTAACTTCTGAGCTTATGCTGCTGCCCAGATGCATGTGTCCTTGTTAAAAAAATAAGAAAGACCCTAAACCTAATTTACACAAGAATGTAGGTCAAATGGCTTCATCTGTCTGTATCTACTTATTGCACACATTCTTCTGATAGAACTTCTATCCCTTATCAGGGAAACACAAAGCAGAGCTACGAAGGGAAAGAAGGCAGATGGTGACAAGAGAGCAAAGGTCGTAATGAGATCTCTCAAAGCAGACAAAGAGAAGCTATCTAAAGCTTAAGATCATGGTTTTTCAGCCTTTTTTCCTAGCATCAGCATATAAAAGTAGTTTTCAACAAATCCTAGTAGCAGAGAATAAAAACTCCAAATATATGCAAATACATAAATAGCACTAAAAAGGTGGGGTTTTTTTTTGGAGGAGTTTGGTTTGGGGTTTTGTTTCGGTTTGGGATGGGGTTTTTTTAGTATTGCAAGCACCTGTCTGTTAGCCATCTCTGGTGACAACTTCCAAGGCAGCATGCTGCTACACTGCTGATGCAGCATTCGGTGTGTGTCAGATTTCTTTCATGATTGCAGCAAAGTGTCGCTTCCCATCTAAATACAACATGGACTCTGAAATAAGGTAGAAAAAAAGCGAGAATCACATTAGTAACTTAGTATCAATACTGGGCAACTACATAGAATGATAAGATTAAGAAGCAATCCACACTGTAATCAAAGCATAAAATAAACATGGTTTGCCATTGAATCCTGTTAAATACTTCAAATGCCAATAGTTCACCTACTAAAATTACCAATGTTCCAACAGAAAGCAAGCTGTCTTATCTACAGAGTTACGATGACAATGCATTAATTGGATACTTGCCTCCGTAAGTTTTGGGGACAACCCGTGGGACCTCATTTTCTGATATAAATGTAAAATGGAAGATATTGGTTGTGTGGTGCTCCCTGGTATCTGCATCATAAACCTCACTGTGTACTCGAACCTGCATGTAGTTTTTTTCTGTGTAACAGACCTGCACAGTTAAGAGTTATAGTTCGTAATTTATCACTGGTGCTGAAAAACTGTAACATACTTCATTGCACTATTTAACAAGAAAAGTCACACACTCTCATAATGCACTGTTCATTAGCAGTGATTAACAGTGACTACAGCAAAGATAAGTTTTTCTCCTTTTCAGAAATAAATCAACTCCCACCTGTCCAGAAAGCAGTAATAAGGATCCAACCTCAACTGGCCTCTGAAACATGATATCATCAACAGATACAATAAAAGGTCTGGAACCCCTGAGCAAGAAAGAGAGAAATTGGTTCTCAAGAATAACGAGGGTGTTTGGAGAAAATTTTAAATATTTCATTGTCAGCATTTTAATGAAGGGTTACTAGAAAATAGATCTCTCTCTCAAACACAGGCCACAGGAACTGCTAAAGAATTATGTCATCACCCAAGACAAAAATAACTGGAGGAAACCTCTCGCGTAAAAATACACACTCTCTAAGGATACGTTATTGCATCATTATTGTATCTTACAACTTACACTTGCTAGGCAATCTTCATGCCATCATTGCTTATGCCTCAGTTTTCCAAGCACTGATGTAAAACACTTGCTATCAAGCTGTGCATGCTCCATTAAACTTATGCGTAGATCTTTGCTGGGTGATGACCTCAGGCACACTTTCTAAGCGCAAGCAGTTACTAGAAGTAGTTCAGAAACCATTCCTCTTGTGTACAGAATGAAAAGATGTAATATTTATTTGATAGAATGTCTATTTTATATGGTTAGAAAAAAAACATACCTTCAAAAGTCAATCTCAATAGCTTGGTAAGATAAAAGAAAACAGAAAAAAGAGGTATTTTCTATCTCGACTGTAACGTTTAAAAACCAAGCTCCAAGGAGCGAAATGCAAATCTCTTCATAAACACAACAGATGCTCCGAGTAAAATAGTGCTGTGCACCAATAGTGCAAGGTTCTACTAGACACCTAGGTCTTTTCTACTCAGATTGTCATTAGGTCGGTTAGCTTGGCTTCCTGACCTATGTATATGTGCACAGCGCTCTGGATTATATAAATACTGTAGGTCTACAACTCACCCATAGCTGCAAGCAGTTGCCCATCCCAGTTCAAACGCCTTTCTCATGAGAAAACCCCCAAAGATCCTATTGAAGATGTTCCGTTCCTGTATGTAGAAACAAAAGTCAAACTGCAGTATTACAGATATTCTTTTCAGAGTATTGTGTTGAAGTCTGCACTTCAGTTCACAGTATTTAACAGAACTTCCAGCATCTGAATGTATAAAAAGCACTACTGAAATATATACGTGAAAGTCCAAATGGCTGAGGCAACTTTACTTAGCAGGAGCTCATCTGACTCATTTGACAACGTAAGATAAAAACTCAAAATTGCGTCAGCAACCAGAAGCCCAACTTAAACACTTTGCAAAGGAATTTCTTTACACAAAATGTCTGGTAATGTTTACACAAAATGTCTGGTAAGAAAACAAAGTAATTAAAACTCTTCTGTTTTGAAGCGGCAATCCATACAGATAATAGAAAAATGGCAAAAGAAACTACGATCTAAATACACTGCAAGGACTGCAGCAGTGAAACAAAATATTGGATTGACTAGTCTTAAGGATCCTAGGGCAACTCATAAGTAACTGTTTCTGTAATTCATTAGTATTTTTCAAAATACCTGAGGATGGCAAATCTGTAGGCCTTTTAGCTTTGCATCTTCCATCCACACTGAATTGGGTGGTAATTTACGACTCCGGAAACTTACTGTCCTTTGGAAGAGACAATCAACTTTATAGCCCAGGTTAGCAGAATTCAGCAAGTCAAAAATGCACAAATAGCAAATGCAGACACACACAAAAAAAAAACCCCAAACCAACACCCCCCCCCAAAAACAGAAATGCTATAACTAAAAGTTGTTGCAACTGACCTTGAAGCCTTATCTGAAGTGAAACTTTGATTTGTTACTGCAATAAGCCTACGCTCCTGATCTTTCAAAAACTTCTGCTAATGTTCAAGCTTATGTGAATGAACAAGCTTGAGAAAGGTACAGGGAAGAGAAGATGAATCACACTTTGTCAGAAAAGCCTTACTCTGGTTTTTAAGTCATAATAGGAATTAAAAGCACACAGTGAGCTAACAGAGTAATTCAACATCAAATATGCAGACAGTTTGAGGTTTTCAAATCCAGACAGAATGTGTACAAAATTGTCCTTGTTTTGGCTGGGGTAGAGTTAATTTTCTTCCTAGTAGCTGGCATAGTGCTGTGTTTTGGATTTAGTATGAGAATAATGCTGATAACACACTGATGTTTTAGTTGTTGCTAAGTACTGCTTACACTAAGTCAAGGACTTTTCAGCTTCCCACGCTCTGCCAGGTGCACAAGAAGCTGGGAGGGGGCACAGCCAGGACAGCTGACCCAAACTGGCCAAAGGGCTATTCCATACCATATGATGTCATGCTTAGTATATAAGCTGTGGGGACTTGGCTGGGGGGCAGCGACTGCTGCTCAGGGATGGGCTGGGTATCGGTTGGAGCGTGGTGAGCAATTGCATTGTGCATCACTTGCTTTGTGTATTATTATATTACTATTACATTGTTATTATTACTTCTACTATTTTACTTTATTTCAATTATTTAACTGTTCTTATCTCAACCCAGGAGTTTTCTCACTTTTACTCTTCCAATTCTCTCCCCATCCCACTGGGGCAGGGGGAGTGAGCAAGCGGCTGTGTGGTACTTAGTTGCTGGCTGGGGTTAAATCACGACAAAAATACATCCACTTATTTTAAGGGAAAGCATGTCTCGCTTTGGTAAACACCTTTGAAAATAACAATTGTATAATGTTAGTAAGTTAAAGAAATTATAAATTATCCACAAATACAACACCGCACTAATGTCATTAGGCATTGTTCTATCACCATTGGCACTGGACGATTTCACACAAATCTCAAGTATAAGAGAAGTACGCCAACAACAGTCTCCCTCAAATAATTCTGTCAGGTTTAAATTTAAATTTAAAATGCATTGCAAAGTTACCTGGTCAAAATATTGCCAATTCCTGCCCTCACAGGTTTTTTTTCTAGATATCATGGCAGAAAACTCTTAGACTGTGCAAGTCACACAGCTGCAAAACCATTCCATTCCCTTATTTGGTTAAACATCATCAACCTTTTCCCTCAAGACTATTCCTAACAGCTTGCTCAGAAGCTCTTCGTGCTTACACTGTCACTTTCACCATCTTGGCACAGCTAACACTCTTTAACAACAGAAGACTCTTAAGAGATGCAGATGTCACATTAAAGTTTGTACCTGTGTTTCAAATAAAATGCCACTGAATTTAAATGGTGAAATAGGAAAACAAAATGCGTGTGTTTATTCCAGACTACCCTCCTATGAGCACCCACTCAAGAGGCACAGGACTTTTCTCTTTCACAAGACTTCAGTTCTCCTCCACCCCTCCCCTTCTTGCCTTGTGTCCAATGTATTAAGGAATATGTCATGAACAATGTTTCTTTCTTCTGCAGTGGGAGCCATTTTCAGTAGGGAAGCAGTGCTGAAATCAATCCTCTTCAGCTTGTTCACTAAACATAAAAAAAAAAAAAAAGAATCAGAGCTCAAAGAAAAAAAATTTGGCTTGGCTGTGGAGATCTTAACCTGGAATCAGCTGTCTCTTTCCTATTTTCCCCCCTATAAGTTAAAAGCTGTAACTTCACAGTCCCATAGATTCAAATAGAAATTTGCCTTTTAGAATTGACTGCATCAAAGAAAAAATAAGGCTGAAGTTCACTGTTAACTCACCAATGTGATGAAGACCTTTTAGACATGTATTGTGATACTCACCCACCGCTCCTACAGAAAACTTAAGTACTTCCCTCAAAGTACAGAAAAACATACCAAACAAGAAACCCGACAGAACAATCTTCTCCAGGTTTTGCCAATGGTACAAGAATGCAAATTTATGATAGAATTCATTACCATAGACCACAATGATTGAAAGTTTAGCTTAAAAGATCTCCTGTTCAGTTTATTCAGTCTCTAATGTTTCTCTAATTCTCTGCTTTAAAATTCCAGCTTGAAACAAAAGAAGATGGAGCTACACACTCCTTCCCCCACTCTCCCCGATTCGTTTTCTGAGTTCCTTTCTAAAAGGCACATGGGCACCTAGACAGGTAAGGAGCTGTGATGCACCCAGCAGACCCACCATGGGGGCATTAGGAAAACCTGTGCTGCACTCAGGTCTGAAGTGGAGCAAGCATCCTGGAAACAGAGAAGTCTAGGGGGGGTGCAGAGCACATCAGGAGGGCCCTTGTCTGTCAGTGTAGCCAAAGCGTTTCCAAGAATGCAATAGCAGGCTTTTAAACTCTCTTACCCTACTGACACACATGAGACAATGAAAATCTGATTTTAAACAAATTAGGAGCATTTCTAAGCAGCAGAACTTCTGAAGTCTACTTCCTTCCAGCTACTGAGTTGAACGTGAACTAGATGTGCATACTACCAGGAAGTATGACATACATTCCCCTTGCTTGAAGATTTCTTCTTCCTCAGGGGTCTCAGGAATGAGTGGATTAACAAATGCTGGCCTACGGACAGGAATTTTTTTTTTAAGTTACAAACATTGTAAGAGTTTGTCCTGTGAATACATTATAACAGTCTTCCATGTTTGCTTACATGCACATTACAAGATGAAAAGACATGCACTTCAGGTTATGTGGCAGCTGTCAAGAGAATATCATATTAGCTTTAACTCTGAAGTAGCAGTTAAGTGATCCAACCACTATCTAGTGTAACTGAGAGAGTAAGCAACACGTCTATGCTTCTTAAAAGCTAAAAACTGTACCCACAGATTATAATGAAGATTATTCAAGCAGAAAGCTGCTTAGAAACTCAGCAAATGAAGACGTGATGATCTAGGATAGTCTAAAAGAGATACATAAAACTTGAACGGTATCATTCCTCCTGGAATAGAAAGAGCACAGTGCCGTAGCTAGCAAGTGTTCTTTTAATCTACACATTCCCATGACAGCCTTATCAACAGCCAAAAGCTGTTTACCACATGTACTACTTATCAAAGATGATAGCAGGCTGTCTTGAGTACAAATTTGTATGTTTATTTTGCTGCACAAATAAGTTTAACCTAATTATATAACATTTAATTATTTCTTTTCACAAGGCAAGGCAAATGCTTATTTTCAAGAGACATTCTTCCCCATAATTTCCAGTTATTATTTTTGCTGAACAGTTCACCTCTACCCCAAGCCTGTACTTGGGCTGGTGACAAGAGGCATGCAGACAGGACCTTTTCACTTGGAACAAACTGCTCTTTCCTGGCTTGCTAAAGCTCTGGATTTTGAAGACACACCAGCTCCTTCTCCATCGCAGAGCTCATTCTCCCTCTCCTCAGCTCAGGACGCATCTACGTCAGCTCTCCTGTCCAAGCCCCAAGCTGCTGAGATGCAAGTTTGCTATGGTCCAGAAGCCACACAACCATGTTTCTGCAGCACTATAACCAACCTAGCATACCCTGTACCTCTCTGAAAGGTTTTTACTTGACACAGAATAAGCGCCTTCCTTGTATGGACAGAATGCTTTCAAAACACAGCTTGTGGCCGGCTGGTTTGAAGAACAGCCACTGAAGTTTGTATCTACCTGCACAAGTCCATGTAGGCTTGTCCTCAGTTAATCTGCTAGTGTATAACTACATCAGATTTGATATAATTCTTTTGCAAAATAAGTCCTTAAAATGGGAACCATAAATATACGTATTTTTCTTTTAAACGTATATTAATGGGTTGTAAAAAAATCTCACAAATCTGAAGGAAACCGACCTAGTAACTACTTCTAACATTATCAGGACTAAGTAATTATGTCAAGCAAAGCCCCTTCATTAAATACAGGCAATTATTTAAACTAGTTAGAAACAGAAAATTTCTTATTACTTTTGCAGGCTATGCAAGAAAGAGGTAAGAAATACAACCGATTTTTCTGGTGCTGGACTCATAAACCAAAACTGAAACTGAGCAGCCTGTTAGTTTAATGACTAAAAAATTACAGAGAGAGTAAAACCAGAAAAATACGAAAGTGGGTGGGTTTTTTTTAAGTTCTGTGGGAATACTCATCAGTTCCATGTTACCCGCATAAGCAAGTTTGAGGCTGAATTATTCTGATGATACCTATCACGTGTCTATTAGGGAATTAATGGCATTATTCACTCAAAGACTATTTAACTATTGAAACAATCTTTTCCGTTTTTATGGCAAGAAGGCAATTAATTCTAAAAACTACTACAATGCAGGTGGGTTTCTAGCAGACTCATCCACTTCTGTGTTCATCAGGCCAGCCATTCAAACACAGGGAAAATCTCTTCAAGAAAAGGGCCAGATCCCAGTACTAACAGCAATTCCCAGTATCATCTGACTGATGAAATCAATGCTCTGAAGCTTGCTGCAGGAAAATAACACTTGCCAGCAGAAAATACCGACTATGTGATTTATTGGTCACCTACACTATACGGCTTCTACACATACATAGCAAGCTGCCATGTTTGCTATTTTCACCACAGCAGGAGTCTGAAAACTATTTTTCTGTCCTACAAATTACCGTTTATTCTCTGGATCCCGGGCCACCATGACAAAGGTTGCATCTAACACAGGGCTGTAATTGCCATCATGTAGCTAAGAGAGACAGGAAACAGTTATATTTTTAAACTCTAAAATTGTAAATGTGCTTAGCAAGCTATTCAGTTGACATCAACTATGCCATCACACTGTTAATGTTGTTTACTTTCACATTCTGTCATCCCTTCCAAGATCTCTCACAATAGGTCAAAGAGAAGGAAATAACACAAATTAAAAACTCTAGTTCTGGCATTCTGCACTGTAAACATTAAGCAGGGAATGCTTATTAACTACTACTTTCAGCTGGGAGAAGAGGAAATCAACACAGACGTCATAAAAGGACCCACTTACCCTTTATTCTGCGAAATGCCAAAACAGTATTTTTTTGTCAATACCAAATTTCTACTAATGCCAGCACTGCAAGGAGTTCAGACAATAAAGGTGTAACATTATCTTCTATATCAGAGACTTTACTTAAGGAGATCAACTGAATAAAAAAATATTTATCTGTTTATGTGAATTATAGCCACTAATACCACTTAAGTGTTTATAGCACATCTTTGTTATTCTAAATAATTAAATAACTGAATTAATGTTTCAGTTAACTAATGAATTGACAGTAAATATTCAACAGAAATGTTAAGGATTTTTAATTGAATTATTAATATCCCTTTTGCTTCCTGCACAGTGTAGCGTAGTTACACCCTTCATTTAATTTATTTTATATTATTTAGTATTTCATAATTTACTATAAAAATTATGCTACACAGTAGATAAATTGAATCTCTTGTATTCATCTTAATACTGAATCTGAATACTGACAATAAATTTATAAATCTGTAAAATACAAAGGTATAAGGAAAACAAAGTTTTTCAAAAGCAAGGAGAAACTTATTTAAGAACATGCAGAGCACAGCCACCTATTTTTTCTGTAGGAGCACCGTGTTGCAGTTTAATTACAAAATGCTGGTTATGAAAAATGCATGTCTTGAAAGAAAGATTAGCAACAGAGTATCTTGCTGCACCTAGATGACTGGAAGTCATCTTGGTCTTGAAACACTAGGGCTGTCTCAAGCCCTTCAAGAACAGTTATTCTAGAAAACATAATTTAGATTGCTAATGTCATCATCCAGAGTTCTCCCTGAAGCACCTCATACCTGTAATAGGATGGAGAGAAGTCACAGGAACTAACCTGCAGCATGTGCATCTTCACTTCCATTGAGGTCCTCCCAACCCAAGAAACATTGCCTGTGAATTTGATGTCACAGTCTGGATATATAATCTTCTTGCACAAATCTACATGACAAACGTTAGAGGTTACTGGAGACAGATGACTCACATCTAATATTAGGAAGACTGGATTCTCTAAGACCTTTTTGTGTTCTGCAAGTGGCAACACACACAAAGACAACCCAGAAAGGACAGTTGTTGCAAGGGACGACACTGCTAGCCTGCAGTTTCTGCCTTCTCAGACTTGAAAAGCCAGAACAGGAGGTAGTAGGCATACAGGTGGCAGACAGATGGCAGACCCGCAGAGGTGTTCAGCAGAACACGTGACACAAGCAGGGTCCAACTACACCAGAACAAACACTGTTCAATAGTGAAGCTAAGAAACTCACATGCCAAAATAAAACCAAATGCAGAAGTACAGGAAGCATGACAGTTTTATTTTGAAGGGAAGGGAAATATGAAATGCTGAAAAGCATCTACAAAACCCTCTTCTCTCCTCCCTTACAACAAAAGCCACAGTACTCGGAGTTCAAAGCCAAAACAAGATGAAGTGAACTAAACAGGAGAGGGAAGAAGGTATCCTCAGAAACAACCAGGGGAAGGCAGTAGGTTCTGAAAGAGTAAGACAAACAGCTGAAACCATTTCTACTGACCAAATTGCCACTTACTGATTTTATCCACCAGAGCTGTAACTATTGATAAGGGAGACCTTGGCTGCATTTCCTGCTTGGTGTGAGTGTAGCAAATAAGAACTGCGGAGAGACCAAAAATGATGTCAGCTGTTTAACAAAAACTTCAGTGGAGCAGATCAAAGCCATCTTTGTGAAGCATGAGAAGTACCTGCAAAACACAAACTAAAGTATCATACTGTAGAGTGCACGACTTCCACATTTTCATGTATGTAACTCACAGAATGGTTATAAAGAAAACAGTGATTCAGCAGCTGTCTCAGTTATATGCATATTTACGTACTACAAAGAGAAATTTAGCTGGGCACTTTAAATCAACCCAATCCCACGTAATCTCTTCCCTCTACCCCTGCAGCCCACTGTCTCAGGTCCTTCCTACCTTCTGTTTTGATTTCATGTAGGTTGTCCAAGGCTACATGCTATCTGAGGACTTATTTTCAAATACTGATTCCTTTAAAGAGATGCAGACTGGATAAACTGTGCCTTACAGGCATGAAAGCATAGTCAGAGGTATTTATCACACCGTAGTTACTAATAGCCAAGCCACTATTTAAATTAATTAGCTCTGTTCATAAGAGCACATCCAAGCAAACAGACTCCTTAGAGTAATAAAAGGCTGCAAAGATTTTTTTTCTAGTACTCATGTGATTTTTACTCGACACAGATTTCCATAATCAAAAATATCTGTTTGTACTTAATGAGATAAGAGAGAAGGAAGATCTCTGACCTTCCAGGTAATCTAAGATTTTTTTTTTCCCCTAAAATTACTGAGTCACAATTCTAAAAACTGTAATGCCTATCAACTCATGCCATCAATATGATTAGTAAGAGTCTGAATGAGATTTATCTAAATCCTATTGCCAAAACCAAAAAACTAGAAATCAATGAGACCTTTATGCAGTACATCTGCTGAGATCACAGAATATACTGGGAGGGAGGGGGGGATGTCTATGAAATGGTACATTTTCCTGTGAAAACTGCTGACCACCATCCTGAATATTGTGTAACTGGGATAACAGGATCTTGATTAACCCAAAATGATACATCCCCAGTGGAACCGACTGAAGCCCAGTATGACTACAAACAAGGCAAAGACTTTCTGTGCTGCAACAGGAAAAACCTAAAATATTCACAGATTTCCAGGGAAAATAAACAAGGCACAGAATGAGAAACAGGCTCATCTCATCTACCAGTGGAGGGTAGCCAATAGTTTCAAGTCTCCTTTTCTAATTCAGGACAGGTACTGAAACCACTATCTTCCACATCCCAGAAAGAAACACAAATCATCTAGCTATTTTGTCTATCCTTGATAGATAGGTGACATGCATTCACTTGTTTCTCTGCCTTCCTCAATTTTGCCCATCTGGACCCACAGAAGGTCTTTCTTTCCTGCCAAAAAACCTGTTCCATTCAGAACTTCCCCTTAATAAGCACTTACTCTTTGTCAGAAACCTGCATCAAAATGATCCCAACGAGCTACAGAACTTTGATGAAGGAAGTCAACTGGTGACATTTTAAGAGAAAAGTATCTCCAAGTTATATTACCAACCTAGCACTTATTTTAGCTGCAAAACAAAAGTCAAAGATCTTGAACTTTTAAAGACCACGAATAAATGAAAAGGAGAAAAAAAAAAAAGAACGCTAACTCATGAAACAACTGAGATGTTTTTACCCTTAACGTCAACTTGGACACAGAACCCAAGTGTTTTGCATTTCTTCTCAATGGATACATTCTCTTCTTTCCAGGTTATACTCTCTTCTCCCCAAAAGGAAGATTACAATATTTGCACCTCACTATCTGTTGGCTTTTGTGTTGGCTTTGTGGGGTTTTTTTAAGAGAAAAATCGTATGTTTTAATTTGAAATAGCACACTCTGCAAATTTTCTCTGATTTAACACTCAGTGCAGATTCATAATCTAGGATCATTTCTCAGTAAATTATTCTTGTAGCTGGTCCTTTACAAAATTGGCAGAGGCAAGAAGATGAAGTTGAGCAATTTTGCTTCTGTCTGTTCTTTATCAACCTTCCTTCTCTTTCAGCATCAGTATCTTTTTTTTTGCTACCCCTTTGAGATAGCGCATTGATATCACTCCCTCCCTAAGGTTATACTATATCATACCAAACAGTGCTCAACAGTACTGAAACTCACTTTGTCTGCATTACTTGTGCAATCTTTACAAGGGCATAGATACATACCTCCTAAACTGTCAAGATCTTCAAGTATCCTTCCAAACCTGTAAGATACAGGTTTTTTGACAATTAAATACGTAAATCAGTAGTAAATTAAAGTTAACACTTTCCTGTATGTGTAACATGGTTGCTTTGTTACCTTACACTGTTGTGTACATTCAGGTACTTTTCTCTTATTTCAGGCTGACTTCCTAGAGGCAGAATAACTTCCAAGTAGCTATCCTTCATTCTCCTAGGAGAAAGATCTTCTTGCCGTTTTGCCAGTAAAGTATGAAGAGCTTTCCTTTCTTGCATTGCTTGCACATGATCCCTGGTAAGAAAAAAAACACTCTGTCTGGAGTATGACAACAGAACTGCAATCCTAGCTAAAATATGTCACATTGAAGATTATCAAAGTGAAAACAAGAAAGTAGTAAAAATAGCAAGACACAGTAAGCGTGCCTTGAAAAGCAAGTGGAATGCACATAATGAGATATGCTAAGCAAGACTACTGCAGAAAACTTTTAAATAGTTTTGTGTACAAGTGGAAAGCACATACTTTGCACTAGAGATGAACAAAATTTATCTCATTCTGAATGCTACCAGAATGGTTCCCCTTCAAAAGAACAAATCAGACGTAATGTAACCTGTGAGGTTTTGTGCATTCATATCTTCCATAGCTACTGTATCACAAGTCTTCCTACAGTGCCAATTTTGATGGACTGACCATCAACTTACAATCCTTCCCAAGAAGTAAAGCAGATGTATAGTGTTGGTTAGTACTAACAACAAAGAGAACTCATCTGCTAAGACTTGCTATCATCCACAGGTGACTTCTCCCTTTACAGGATCAGTTCATACAAGATACACTTGATCAGCACACTAGAAGAAAGTGAGAATTAATCTATTTCTCTCTCTCCTTACCCAGTCATCTTACGACTATACAGGAAAGTTATAGGAAGAAACAATACGGAAAAGGGAGCACTACCCCTTCAGAGCTGCTTTTCCAGCATCACCAGGTCAGAGGGGCTGCAACTCTCACAAGGGAGTAAGAGCCAACTTACTGTCAGTTCTTTCCAATCTACGAAGTTGGTTCCTTGCACAGGTATCTATGAGATATAACAACCTTGCCCAACATTCTCTCTTACCTGTTCCTCCAAAGTTCCCTCCCCCTAAAAGTGCAACCTGACTGAATAAAGCAAGTATTCCACAACATTCCTAGAATCAACAACAAAGCATTAAAAACCTAAGGGTTAAACATGCAACCGTTCCAGTATGAGGATGAGTATGCAAAACTATGAATCCATTTCATAGAGTAAGAGAAGGCATAAAACACTAAGTAACCAACTTAATTTTAAACTTGTGGATGTATGCCATTCATTCAGTTGTGCATGCTGCATTGCTGAGATCTGAGTGCCATTGTGTTTAACAAAACCAATTAAAAAAAAAAAAAAAAGGAAAGAAAACAACAGAAAGAACCTTTTCACCAAAAAGAACATTTGTCTTAAGTTTTGACTTTGGATGAATTCTGGGTATGAGCCATTTATGTTGAAGACTTTTTTGGCTTGAGTTTTATTTTTGGAAGAGGAGAGGCACAAAGCAGTCACACTTCAACATAGTTATATTCCCTCTTTTCTGTTTAATAATTTTGAGGGAAATATGAATAATCCATGATCAAAGAGAGTAAAAGTCTAGCAGAAAAATTCAGTTAGTTTTGTTTGTTTGTTTGTTTGAAATATGAAATATAGTTTACCTCATCTGGGCAACATGACTACTGCAGAGTTCAGAGAAAATAGAAAGGTAACAACCTCCTCCACAGGGTTAATGTTTGAAGTTATGCCACTGCATAGAAATAGAATATACTAAATGACTAAGGACAGATGCAATGTCCAAGATGATGCACCTTTATGCTTTTTAAAATATTTGTTTCCAAGGTCTTTCAGTGAAAGGTTTAAGAGAAATTAATCAGAGAGTAAATCAGAAATTTGTCTACAAACACAGAGAAAGCAAACAATAAAAAATTAACTATATTCTGTTTTCACCAGTCCCATCCTGGCTCCTCTGAGGTCAGCAGCAGAACTCTTCTTGACTTCAGCTTCAGAATATACTCTTCAATATACGGAGGTATTAGGCTCAAGGCAGTAACATTTTTCAACAGATAAATACTGTTACACGCTGCAGTACCAGTCATACAGTAACAATACTTCACCTAAGTATTAACTAATACCTGCCCTAAACATTCCGAGAAATGACATTATTTATTTCTGAAATGGCCACAACTCTATCTAGACTATAATTAGCAATGAACAGATTAATAGTTTTAATTACAATTTAAGTACAAAACCAGAATAAATATATAAGCAAGATGTTTCTTTCTAATACAAAATGCCACTGGCCTTTACAAGAGAAATCATGAACCAAAGTGTCCTTTTAGCAAAATTAACGGCCGAAGGCATTCCTCCAACACGCATCTCTCCCCTCTCCCAGCAATCCAGATGTATGTGCATCAGTCCTTCCCTAGTTCCCATTTCGGGACCCCTATCAAGCTATTCTCTTAGGTTTGTCCTCTTCAGTCATTCTGTGGTCTAACTTGATTAAAGCACTGGCTGTTCAGTCTCCGTGTCTATCAACTCTTTGTCACTCCATTTTAAAAGTGGGATCTCAAAGACGACATGATCCATGTTGTCCAAACCTCCCTATATTACACCCGTCATTCTCAAGCACTCCCAGATATGGGCTCCCCGGCTTTACTGTTTCATGGTAGTTGAAGTGAACAGCACTCTGCAAACCATTTCTGATGTATTTTACACAGCGCGAGAGACATACCTATCTAAGAAAAACACTGCTGTGGTGATCCTGGCTTCAGTCTGCTTTCCTTCCAGGGTAGGGGTAGCGGGGGAAAAATGGATGGAAGATCAGATTTGACCAGAGCCCTCTCAAATCTCGATCCTCGGATGGTATTTCCATATGGCATGGTTCCTCCCCAGCCATTCTGGGCTGCAGGAAAGGCTTTTTTAAAAATCAATTTCTAGAGCTCTTTTCAGCTGACCTACCAAAAAATTTCAAGCCCCCTCATGCTTAGATACTAGTATTACTAGGCAAAAATCAGCTTCCTGGATTCAGGCATTTTCTTTAGCATGCCTATAATCCTGTTTAGACAAACCTAGTCAGAAGGCCTGGACATCAGGCGTTCCATCCAGACAGGCCTCTCCATTTGCCCATCAGTGCACAAAGTATGAAACAAGAGCTCAGCAAACACAGCCATAAGAAAACCAACAATCAATACAATACATTTGGGACCAACCAAACAGCAATATGTCATTTCCCCAGACTGCTATACTGACTTATTCAGAATTGTTAACACTAGAACATTACAGTCAAATCTGGCTTATTCAGCATAATGGAGGGGGAGGAAGGTAACCCGCATAAAGCCGAAACATCACTGACTTATTTAAATTGTATGTAAATTAATCTAAAATTAAGTTACAACAGAGAAAAGAAATGCCCGAGACGCTCCTGACTAAGGAGACACAGACCTAAAGCTCACAATTTTCTCAAGTGACATGGGTGCTGCCAGGCAGCCTGCTTCATGCTGAACCAGCTCAGCTGCCTCTGAATCCAGTGCAGGACAAATCCACCATAAGGGTAATCCACCAACAGGTAAGTCAAGAGGTAACAGCAACATAACATGTCCAGTCAGACTCTACAGCTCTTAAACTTCCATCAGATTCAAAGCTAATGGGAGAATCTTGTAAGCATCAAGATCACATATTTTGCTCCTCTGGTGCTAAAGATCTTCTGCAAGAGAAATCTCAGAAGTCTGTGATCCACAAAGTAACAATTCAGAAACCTTGTTTGCGTTACTTCTTAGCTTGGATCTTTTTTCTTCCCCAGTCAGCAAGCTAACATCAACTTCCACTACAACGACACTGAGCTCTCCCTGGGTTTCACAAATAAAGTAAAATACATTTAATGTACACTGTACCTCCAGTTGGTAGATGCTCCCACTATATCCCTCAATCTGCTCCGCACTGGAAAAAAAAAAAAAAAAAATTCAAAGCAAATCAAGCTTAGTTGTGCAGGTGATGAACTTGAGGTTGCCTGGTGCTAAAAGGCACAATCCTCATCCCAGAACAGGAAAATTAAGCAAATTCATGCAAATAGCAGCCCAGAAATAAAAGTTCAGCCAAATTCACTGATGCTGTTAGTAGGCATATCACAATAATGGGTTGAGTAACATGATTCCGTAGCTTACTGTGTACAGCCAACAAAGAATGCATCGCGAGTGTTTGTTAATGCAATCAAACACCTGCAATGCTAATTAACAACTGAAAGAGACAGTGGATCAAGATCAGATTGAGAAATTCTGATGTGAAAATATTTCAGCCTGAATACAAACAAACTGTGGAAATAACAAAAATCAGAAAGTCGTCATAAAAAAACATAGAAAGGAACAGGGCAGCTGGGAGATGGGGACTGAGGAGAGTACTTTTTAAATAATCCCACCCATGAAGGGCAGGTAAAGTCAGCTGACTGCCTGTTGCCAGCAGGGTCTCATAGCCTAAATTTTCAGCAGCCTCAAAAAACATAATGTTAAGACACTGAAGACAGGCCTACAAAATTGCTTCTGGCACTGTTTGCACTGTCAGAGTTAATGCTAGCTCTGCAAAAGTTCTTCCTAAATTTCAAGAATAATCTACATAAGCAGTTTTTCTACTCTTTCCTCAGATGAGGCTATTAAGTGTGCTACGGCCCCATCAAATCTATCAAACTACTCCATCACTGTTAGGCAGGTGAACATACGCTATTTGGAAACACCTGAAAACTAGCCGCAATTCCCAGGCTCAAAACAGAAGAAAGTTAAGAACTAGATAGCAGGGATTCCTTGCTTATTTACAAAGATTTTTATACAAAGGGTTCAAATATTAGAGCAAAATAGCTAGGGACAGACCAAGGAAGGGCTACAAAAAAAAACCAAACCAGATTTTATGGTGAAACAGAGAAAGGGCTGCTGGTGACTCACAAGCTGATCCTTTGTACTTTCAGGTTATTAGACATCATCAGGCTTGGCACATTCCAAACTAAATGCCCAGTCAGTGTATCCACAGCGATCAGCAAGCTGTCCTGTGAACCCTGGAGCAAGCAGAGCCTGATTTCCTAGGTATTTAAATCACATACCCCTCTCTCAGCCAGATCCACCCGGCTCTGCCCCCCTCCTCCCCATACAGTCACTTCAGTTTCTGCTGCTTTCCTGCCCAAGTCCCCACACCTCCACCACTGCCATACCCCTAACCTACCCTTTCTCTTTCCTTCCTCTGCAAGACCTTCAGCTCCCATCCCTACACCCCCAGGCTGCTTCTGTTTGGCCTGCCCTCTAGACAAGCACCAGCATGAGCCATGGTTATCCCGGAGCTGCGCAAGGCTGACCGCCAGCATGTAGATCCCGGTCACTTGCCAACTGCCAGCAACACCATGGTCGTGGCTGACCCCAACGCTATAGCTCTGGCACCCTAACAAACCTCTGATTTGCAAGTCAATTTTCACAAAGCACGTGGAAAGGCGTTTCTCTCCAAGATTTGTGCTTGTCTATTTTGGCTGACATCAAGCAACACAAGGTTCTGGAAGAAGAGGGGGACAAGAAGATAGGCAGACAAAGACAAAATAGATTGCTGAGGCTTCATTTCTTTAGGAAATTAGGCTAAAAACATGTTTTGAAATTAGAAGAGTTCCACTACTAATTCTAAGAACAAAAAAAATTTCAATGAAAGAAAGTGATTGAAAATCTTAAGAGTTGATTTTTTTTTTGAAGGGGGCAAGGTCTGATTCTTTTTTTCTTAAGAAGCAGTGGTCTTGTTTACGGAATAGGTACTACTTTCCTGTTACTCATACCCCACCTGTGAAGCTGCCATAGCATGCATTCGACTAATACAGTGTTAGCAGAAACACTGTTACAGCTTCTAGAACACAAAACCTCAATTTTCCAAGTGTGCAGACTGTGCTGGGATGGAGGGGGAATAAACAGAACTTTGTTTAAACGAGGTCCATCTTCCCTTCAACTCTAAAGAGGTAAAAAGCTCTGAAAAAAAATCTCAGGTCCAAACCTGCAAACATGTATGTAGACTGTTAGTCCCACTTAATACTTGTGATTTCCATTTTAGACATACAAGTAAACATTTGCCAGGCTGAGACCACATAATTTTTATTTTAACAATAAAAGGACAAAGTGTAAAAGTGTTTCTAAAATTTTGCCAAACTAAATCGAGTCCATTTTACAGGCTCTTAAGTACATAACTTCTCCTCTTTTTTCACTAGAAAAACTGTATTGTTCTTCTAGATACTAATTATTTTGCAACAGAAATTTGAGTAAGTAGTTAAGCGTAAAAATCCATAAATTCCTTCTCTTTCTCATTTGACAAATGTCTTAGATGTGCAAAACAATTACGGCAGATGAGTTTTATCCATCATTACCATGTCGCATATTCTACAGTATCTCCTAAACTGTGGTCAGTGGATCATTAATGCCAGAGCAGCAGGGCCTGAGTTTATTTGCACTGTGCTGTGACAAAGGACAGGGGGGCAGCTGGACAAGGTCACTGCTTTCGTCTCTGCCAATAAGATCCATGGCCCTTTGTGCTGGTGCCTCCCCAGGCTGCATCCAGGTTCAGGTAGACCGCTGGGATGTATTTTACCACCAGTTTTGGTACAGAGCTTGGTCTGGACTTCAGTGAAAGATGCAGATTCAAATGGCTAAAGTGAAGCTAAGTACTGCAGGAGCTGCTATGTAAGAGATTTTGTATCCCACAAGCCTCTTAGAAAAGTGTTATCCAGCACGCCACCAGAAATACAGTGTGCTGACAGAGATCTAGTACAACAATACTGCCACAAATAAGATCAAAGCCATTCACTGAAGGCAAAGAGGCTTTAAGCAAGTCGACAGAGAAGAAGAATAGTATTTCATTTCTCATGAGTGCTCAAGTGAGGAAAAACAGAGGCTGAGTAAGTTTAGTGTTATAGCAAATATTAAAATATGTACAGATTACCACAACACACCATTATTCACATGAATGGGTAAGTGTCCTGTGGAGTGGAAAACACAGGTGAGATAAACAAAAAAAATGCAAATTACATCTATTAAGGGTTACCTGATTATTCTACCTGCTTGAGTACCATTTACGCACATGTTCCTTAATTTCAGTAAGCAACTGTAAGAAACCTGTCCTTGCCTGACTTACAGTCAGTATCTTTGTGTTTGCAACTGAGTTCGTCCTTTCCTTCAAAGCCAGCTTTCCAGTTCCTTTGTCTACTGGTTCTGTGTAGCATCTGATTGCAGTGTAATTCCAATCGGTTTGCCAAACTTGGTGCTACCACATACTGTTGACAAACACTATTAACTTTGGAAATAATATCTGGGGCACTTTTCAGGAAGCGGGATGAGAGTTATCTCGGACAAAACTTCCAAAGTCCTGCTTGGTGTAGCCTTTGGGAGAGCCATGGAAGAATTGAGGGCATTCACAACTGGGACCCAAAGTTGGGAGGAAGCATGTGAAAGGATAGTAAGAATAAGTATTTGATGCTTTGTGAAAGAAAGCATGGATACCAAATTAAAGGAAATTAGTTTACATATCAGCAAAAGTTTGTATAACGTTATTTAAATGTTACAATTTTGGAAGAGAATCTCAAATATTTACAGTTATTATAGTCCAAAAAATGTTAGTATTCCTTGGAAACCAATCAGAGGCAAGGCCAAGGATGGCCTCACTGCTTCACCAATTTTACTGGCCTTCTAGGTGGTATCATTATCAAACACCAAAATAAAAGCGCAGGGTAATATTTGCAAGTGTGCAGTATTCTGTATCCTTGCTTCTCTCCTTTAACCTCCCAAATTACTATTTATTAACAGTATTGAAAAAAGGTTCTCTAACAACAAATAACCCTCATTTTCACTGGATAACCTGTGGTTTCTATTTAAAGAACAACGGGGAAAAGATGATCTCAGAAACAAGCAGAACTCCATGAAGGAATTATTTGTACCTGGCTCCAGCCCTTTTCCTCATCCCCTTTTCTCAGTACATGGGATTAGAATGCAAGATTTTTTTTTTAAAAGCTTCTGGAACAGGAACATTATGGTTTATTACGATTAGAGCGCTAAAACAATCTTTCAACACAAAGCTCTATTGACACAAGAGCATTTTCATGAGGCAATGCTTCTGATCTGATTAAAAGATTTCTCTATGAAATTAATGGTATTGACACATTAAAAGTTCTGTAAGACATTATTTCCACTCAGTTCCTCCATTTCTTGGTCATTCTCTCCAGTAGCGATAGTACCTGTCTGTACGACGTTGACCTTCTATCTAGAGCCAACTTGAGAAGCAGTTGTCCCTCCAGAAAAGAATCACACGCTCTCCCAAGACTAAAGACCCAGACAAGCCCCTAAATCTGCAACTTCAATGATTATGCGTATTTGTTGCCATTAATCTCCACACACGGTGATTTTCTGCTACTTCCTAAGCACACTATGAGCTAACAGTCAAGGACATATCCATTATCCAAATCATACTAACACATGAAGGGCCACCATCTGAAAGAATAAACTCCTTAGAAACATTTCTGAATCTTCCAAAGTACAGCCAATTTTTTTACCTTCAGACATGTCAGGAAGCACTGGGGAGCCACTGGTCCCAGAAGTGAGTGTCCTAGCCAGAACAGATGGAAGCTTCCTCATGGTGCAAAACCTACAGGCAGAGTGGAAGAATTTAGTGTCATTAAAACTAACACCACAAAAATAATTTAGGGTTTATTTTTGGAATGGCACTGATTACTTCAGGAACCCCATTCATTTTTAGCCTGATTTTTAGAACCAGACAGTCAGTACAACAGTTCAAGCCACCTGAAATTCCAACTGCTACCTGTCCTTATCTGAAAACAGGAAGGAGGACTGGTTCGCTGGTGGCAACTGTTCTCTTCACTGACTATTCAGATGCCCTGGGACAACCAGCTTAGACCAAACACCAGCTGCTACCCTGTAGACGTCCTAACACACACAGGGTCCATGTGCATCTAGGAAATCATCCATGACCCTAACCACACACTTCTCCTGCACTTGGCTGGTGTGCATAGTGGTGGAAGGTGGAATATCCCAAGAAGGATATCACAAAGCCTCCCGCACAGTCCCATTCAGCTAAGCCTGGTCTTTTCCTCCATGGCTTAGTACTGCTGCGACTCGGAACAAGCCTAAAGTGCAGGACATAATCCTCTTAGCTGTTCAGCAAGAAGGGACAACCATGAAACCCTTCAAAGAATGTAATCTGCCCAGCAGCTCAGTAAGTGTTCAGCCAGGTAGTAGCCAGTGGAACTCCTCCAGGCAAGCAAAACTGTGGTAACACAAAAATACACAGAGTCAGCAGGAGTAAAACCACTCATGATAGTTCACAGCGTTACCCTGACAAGGAACATGGGTTACCTGTCCCTTCATTTTCTTCAGCTGAGGCGGGGGTTTCACCTCAAAAAAGAGGCAAGCCCCCAGGCACCAGCCGAAAAGTGGGGCCACATGCACATCCCTATATACATATCCCTGAGGTATGTATCTACACATATATATCATGTACACACAAGCTTCCTCTGCCTGCAGGTACACCAGGATTACTTAAGAGAGTAAAAGGGGACACACACAAAAAAAAACCCCAAACCCTCGGAAGCCAGCAGAGTCTCGTATGCACCAGAGACGACATTAATGGCAATTGCGAAAACTCTCTGTGACCGGCTTCTGCCCTCAACGCGTGTCTCACGGCACAGCCGGCAAAACCGCCCTCCCGCAGCCTGCACCCCCCAGGGCCGCCCCCCGCTGGGTGCCGTTGGCGAGGCCCAGCCAGGTGCCCGACGCCCCCCGCGCAGACGGGCGGCCACCGGCCGGGCCCGGCGCCATCGCTCGGGGCCGCGCTGCCAGCGGCGCTCGGGGCCCGCCCTGACAGCGCCCCGCCGGCCGCCGCACCGAGCCCCGCACCCGGCAGCGGGCGGGGCAGCCGCGGGGCGCGGGTCGGGGCACGGCACCCCCGGGCAGGGCGGCGGCGGCGGCGGCCCAGGGCCCTGCCCCACCTCGCCGGCACCGCCGCGCCTCAGGGAGCGGCGCCCACCCCGGCCGCCCCCCGCCTCCCCCGGCCCCGCCGCCGCGGGCAGGGGCTAAGTGCCTTACCGGGTGGCCAGCATGCTGCTCGCCGCGCCGGGGCCGGGGCCGTCAGCGGGAGCGGGGCCGGAGCCGGAGCCGTCAGCGGGGCCACGCCTGTCCCAGGCACGCGGTCCTCCAGCACCATAGACTGGCGGCTCGCCCGGCACGGAAAGGGCTCCGCGCGCCGCCCTCCAGCGCGACGCTCTGCGCGCTCCCCAGGCAGGGCCGCTCGGGGCCGGCTCCCCTCGCCCTTCCCGCCGCCCGGCGGCTCCGGGCCCGCCGCGGGGTTACCGCTCGGCCCCAGCCACCGCGCCTACCGCGCAGGGCCGGGCCGCCGGCCCCTCCGTCCCCCTCGGCCCCTCCGTCCCTCCCGGCCCCGGGCGGCGCCGCCGCCGCTCTCTGGCGGCGGTTGGGGCCGGCGGCGACCGTTAGGCGTCGGGCGGGCCCCGGCAGCGCGGGCAGGCCCAGCCCGCCGGGCCCCGCGTAGGGCTCGCCTGTCATAAACACCGCCACAACGGTTCGGTTTTTAATACTCCTTTTGAATTCCCCTGTGTCCTGAGGAGGAGCGGGCGCGCAGCCGGGCACTGCCGCGGCGCCAGGCCCAGCTCCCGCCGGCCTGCCCCCCCCCGCCGCCCGGGCGTTCGGCAGGCCCGGGAGCCGCCCCCCGGGGCCGGCCGGCCCGCAGCGGCCGCTGCAAAGCTCCAGACGGCTGCGTGCGGCCGGGGCAGCGGGGGGCACAGCCTCCTCCCCTGGCCGGTCACTGGGTGGCACTGTTAGGGTAATGGAGAGGGAGCCTCGGTGTTTCCTAGGAAGAGGATGTTTAAGAAAACACTGCCGAGTTAGAGTAAGCTGTGCGTTTTCCACACGCGAAAAATCAACAGTTTTAATTCATTCGAGTTACTTTTATCATTATCATTTATCATTATCATTTATCACTAAGGAACCTTAGAGCAGAGAGGACGATCAGCCTGCGCCGGGGTCTGAGGGCAGAGGGGCAGCTCCTGCTCTGCACCGAGACAAGGTAAGGAAGCGATTTCAGAGGACTGGCCTCTAACTGTGCCAGCACCTCCGAGTGACTTCTGTGTAGGTGGCCAGGCGCAACCCGCGGCTTTCACACCGACCAAAACTTCTGTGGTTCTCGCTGGTCATTTCCGCTTGCCACCAAAGTGGTGCTTATAGGAGGTTGTCGTGGTTTAGCCCCAGCCAGCAACCAAGCACCACGCAGCCACTCGCTCACTCCCCCTACCCCGATGGGATGGGGGAGAGAATCGGAGGAGTAAGAGTGAGAAACACTCCTGGGTTGAGATAAGAACAGTTTAATAATTGAAATAAAGTAAAATAGTAATGATAATAATAACAATATAATAATAATAACAATATACAAAGCAAGTGATGCACAATGCAATTGCTCACCACCCGCCGACCGATCCCCAGCCAGTTCCCAAGCAGCGATCGCTGCTCCCCGGCCAACCCCCCCCAGTTTCTGTACTGAGCATGACGTCATGTGGTATGGACGTCAGTCATACATGGTCAGTTTGGATCAACTATTCTGGCTGTGCCCCCTCCCAATTTCTTGTGCGCCTGGCAGAGCATGGGAAGCTGAAAAGTCCTTGACTGGCATAAGCAGTACTTAGCAACAACTAAAACATCAGCATGTTATCAACATTATTCTCCTACTAAATCCAAACCACAGCACTATGCCTGCTACTAGGAAGAAAATTAACTCTATCCCAGCCAAAACCAGGACAGAGGTACAAGTTAGCAGTGAAGTTGTTAAACATACCTTACTAAAGACTTAGCAAAGACACCACTGAGATTGTATGAGGGTAGGAGAAAACAGATGTTTCTAGCAAGCAGATTACTATTTGCAAGAGTAACACCTGATCAGTCTTGTTTCTCTATGACCTTTTTGATAAATTGCTTCCGAACAAAGAAAACGTGAATCGAAAAACAGGATTCCTGTCTGTTTAATATGAGACTTGTGATTCATCGCAGTTTTCCCTTTTGAAAGACTGAGAGACTGAAGTTGTGTGCCTTGCACACCGAGCAAAACCCGCCCAGAACCGACCCTTGCTCCTGGCATAGTTTTTCTGTCATGGATGTGGGTGCGAACACTTCCCTCTTGTTTCATGACCGCATAACCAGGCACAAGCAAGTGTCCTGGCGCGTGAGCCTTGTTCATGGAGGAGGAAGAGAGTGGGCGGAGTGGCAGGCACAGCACGACGTGGGAAAGGCTCCTCTCAGCTGGCCCACACCCCCCAAGATCTTACAAGTCCTGTCCCCAGCTACAGCCCTTAGATATGCCAGCCCGTACAGTCACACACCTCATGCTACGTGACCACTCATAGACCAGCTCTGCACGTCTACAGAGAAAAAAGTCGAGACCGCTATTGCAAAGCTGCTTGTTCACCTGGTCGTGGGAAAAAAATGTGGAAACCTGGTATGGGTGCGTGCTGAAGGTTCAAAAAGCAAGATGCCATGAAAAGAGTTGCCTCTGGACAGTGCAAAAGACTGTGCCAAAGGACAAAATTGTGACAAAATTGTGATTGTGACACAAGAAAAACATCTGCTCATAATGAGAATGCCCATTAGTTTTAAGGAAAAATTTAGATTCCCTGGGTTTCTCTTTAGAGCCTGAGATATTGCACCCAGGAACACTGATTTAAGTATATCTCAGGATCAGGGCCAAAGGGACTTCTACCGTATCCAGAACATAAAGTTATAAAATTGAGGCCTGGTTTGACTTTTTTCCCCAACATTTCTCTCTACAACTTTTATATCCCAAATTATTTGCATGCATGATGTAGATGGTTTGTGGATGCAGGCAGATAATTAGTTATGTCTAAATCCCAAATTCATCAAATTGTATAATTACAAATGACACAATGAGATATATCAGCTTACAGGAGTAGTGTTCTAATGACCTAAAATAGGTCTTCAAAGATAATAATGGAAAAGTTATGGTCCTTTTCTTCAGTAAATGGAAACTGGTTTAAGTGAAACTGTTGATTTTGCATTTACCCCAAATTTTGAGCAGTGCTACTGCAGTATTTATTTACCATTCTGTACCATTCTGATAGAAATGAGTATTTTTTTCTACGTACAGCCTAGTGTTGATAAACTGAAATTGTAAGTTGCTTGGAAATAATATCTGGAAGCAACTGTGAACTCATAAATATCAATGCAAGTTCTGAGTATTAAAAAGAAATCATTCAGTTGAAAATGCTGAGAATCCTGAATGTTGCCCAAAGATTAGCCTGGAAAAATAACAGGTCAACACTGAACATTAATTGCATTTTCTGTATTTTGCTCCAGAGATTTGACAAGAGATACAATATGGAGATACAATTTGGAGATATAATTTGGACTGAAATACTTGACAATATTTACTACTGTAATTAAAAATGCATTTTAATGTGGAATAAGCAGTTCTCCTTCCCTCTTTTATTTATTATAGAGAACCTTTGAGGCATGAGAGAGGCATTCATATAGGTATTCAAGGAATCTTCCTAGCGAAGGAGGAAATTGAAAATTAAAATACCAGAAGTAAAGGAAAGTTTGATTAGTTCAACAGTAAAGAAAGCAAGCTGGTGCCCACTTTCAGCCTTCCCCTCCAGCATCCGAGATAAAAGGACATTCAGAAATTGATGCAAATAAAAGCATGTTAACAGCACAAGTGTCCAGCTGAGGTCCCATAACTCTCTGAATAAATTGTTCATTCACATCGCCATGAAAGAATCCTGAGGAGCTAGTATGGCTGTTTCCTGTAGCTTGAGACTAGACAAGACCTCCATCTCCGGAGAGGATGTGGGGAAAACTTGCCTCAGTCAGATACGTAGCGCTCTGTGTGCTTTTATTGATACCAGTTCCTGTTGCATGCTAAAAAAGAAAGCGTTGCTAGCTGTTTTGCATGAAATTTGCTGTTTCCCCACTTACAAGTGAGATCTGGGGAGGAGATAAAATGACAATAAGAGGAACAATGCACATGATCTCTTTAGATAATTGTAACCATTCTACCCCTCAAACACCAAAGTACAAGCCCTCCTGGTGAAAGTGCAGATGGATTCACAGTCTGTAGGTTCTGCATGGAAGAAGCTGCTGGCTGGTAACAGAAAAGCGAGCTAATCCAGACTTCAGCGCATATTTCATTGTAACAGGTTGTTTCAACATCGGTTTACCTTAAACACGTTCGCTGAACACTTTCCAGAATACATAATTGCATAACTTGAGAAAAACTTGATCCTTTTCAGGAGACTTACCACTACCCATTCCCCTGGGCAGAAGTGCAAATGAATAGGCTGACTATTCAAGGATAAAATCCGAGCCCCATGCCAGTCATTAGAGATTTCACCACTGACCTCAGCTACGTCAAGATGACACAAAACCTGCTCAGAGACAAACGGACCTGAGACAAAAGGAAGAAGCTGAGAAGTACAAGGCCCATCAGTCTGATTCACTGACAAGACTGAGTTCTTCTAGAACCTCTTTGTAAAATATTCTTACCATTCTTATTAATCTTACTTACTCTGGAAAAACACCTCTAGTAATACATAACTAAATAATTGCAGCATAATCTCTGAGATCTAGGAATCTTAATTATGTATTTTTCATTTTCCTGTTGGTTTTTTTTTTATTCTCTGCATTTTCTATTGTTTCATGAAACTATTTTTGTTACTTTAGGAGATTTTTTAATAGTTTTTTCTTCTGCCTTGTGAATTTGAAAACTAACTCCAATGAACTGTATTCACTGGGGCAACACAGTATCAGCATATTTCTGAGCAAGTTAAAGCAGGACTTTCAAAAACAGTCAAGATGGACAATGTTGGTTGGTTTGTTTTTTTTTTTGCTGAAACTTCAACTTCTAAAATCATACGACTTTTCTGACTTGAGAATGAAAGAAATCAGGCACTTTCTGCTCTTACACAACAGTAGGTTTCCTGACAGCATGACTTCCTCATTATGAAATGCAAAACAAAAAGAGTTGACCCAACACAAATACTGTTAAGTCTTTCACAGAGACAGTATTCCCCATTTCTGATCCCAGTCAGATTGTTCTAGGGATTGAAAAAATGTATATTCATTAAATGTATATAGTTAGGCTGAGTCTATTCTTTGCTAGGTTATTCAGATTGAGTCTCCCTACCAAAAGCCCTGTCCTGAAGGATTTCCAGATCCATAACGCATGAAACAAATCTCAACTTTCCTACTACTAGCCATTGGCTGTTGCTTTGTGTTTTGGAAATGCTTCTGTTCTTTGAGTATCTCCATTTTTGCTCCAATAGAGGATAAAGTGAGCCAGCTAGGGTGTTTGCATAAATCCTAAATTACTCTTCCAGGACTCTAGGCACTTTCCACTGCGTGCCAAAGGATTTTCTTGGCTAACAGCAGCCACCAGAATACACACTTCTTTATACAGTTCTCTTGTAGTATCATGTTCCATGCTGACCCCTGTGTCTAAATGAAGGTGAACCTTGTAGGTTGTTGGATACACTGAAAAATAGGGTGCAAGTGTTGTGAGTGTGGGAATCCAGGTTTTCAGGATTGTTACTCTGCAGCAGTAGCATGACTTAGTGTCCTCCCATATCCCAAATCACTCTTAAAACTAAGATTAAGTTAAATGTAAAATAAAGAGCTCCTTTACAGTAGCTAAGAACTGAGATGATAGCTGCAAAGTTTATAGAAGAGGGTGAAAAGAAAACCATGCGTATGCCAAGGTATTATACTTCTCCTCTGGCTGGCCTAGCGGGTAGGTCTATAGACAGGCATGGTCATCCAGATCAGGATCCTGCTCTCATTCGGCAGCGTAGATCTACATCTGTAGGTAATGTTCAGCAGAAGACCTGGGCTGGGGATCATTCCTCCACCCTTTCATAGTCTGAAGCCATGTTGGGGAGTTTATCCAGATTGTTTCTTCATCACACCCGCCCCTCTCCTCAGGGACATCCATACCTCCACAGGGAAGGAGTCTCGGCCTCCCTTATGGCAGACCACTGGCAGACCCCTCCTGTTTTGAAAACACTCCCGTCTTTTGTGCTTTTCCCAGCACTACCCCTTCCTCTCCAGTCAGGCTGGAAAACCAGGTCGGTTACGGTGCGCGCATCAGGCCGGAAAATGTCCCAAACCCAAAGTGAAACTTCAGTGCTTGAACCCGTTTCCATCCGGACGCTCCGGCCCAGGGGCATACCGTGGTACGTGACACACGCACCCCGCAGGGTTCGGTACGGATCACTGCTTAGTATTTCAACCAAATACAGAGGCTTTTTTTTCCCCGCCCTACACACACCGGTGAAAAATACCGTGCTGAAGGCCTGCGCCCAGAGCCTGCGGCCGGGGCGGCCCCACGGCCCCCAAGCTGGTGGCGCGGCCCCCAGCACCCCCGCAGGCAGCGTCCCCCATCCCCAGCGGTCGCACTCCTTGGGGCACCGACGGGCTCACTTTTCGGGGAACAACCCTCGGCGGCCCTGGCGGAGAAGCCGCCGCCGGGAGAAGCCCGCGGCTCCCGGGGCGGGCTGGGGCCCCCCGGGCCGCGCCGCTGAGGGGAGGGGGCGGGGCCTGGCCCGGCCGCCCTGCAGCGCCGCCCGGCTCGGCCAGGGGGCGCCACAGCGGGGGGGGGGGGGGAAGTCACGAGACACCCAGCTGTTGCTGGCAGGCTGAGGCAAGATTCCGGGGAGGAGCGCTATCATTGGCTGAGGGCGGGCACCCCGGGCGCTCCCATTGGCTCGCCTGCGGGGAGAGGCGGAGCGCGGGCGTCTATAAATAGGGAGCGCGGGGCGGGCGGCCGGCACAGTTGGCGTCGGGGAGGCAGCGGCAGCGGAGGAAGGTCGCTTGTCTATTCAGCGCCGCCGGGACATGCTCGCAGCCTGACTGACCGCAGGTGGCCGCCGCGCCCGGGACACGAATGAAGAAGCAGTTGCTCCTCCTGTTCACACATCGGGGACTCGTCAGCCGAGGGGGCCGCAGGGGGAAGCGCCGTCGAAAATGGCCTCGTTCAGCATCCGCGCCGCGCGTCCTGAGGATTGCCCCGACCTGCTGCGACTGATCAAGGTGCGGGGCGGGCGGCGGCTGGGGGTGCGGGGGGGGCAGAGTCGCCCCGGCGGCAGGCCAGACCGGCCTTTGCCTGCCCCCCTGGCCGTGCTCTGCCGGGGGAGGGCCGCGGCGGGGCCGGGGGTCTCGTCGGGCGGCCGGGCTGGGGGCAGATCTGCAGCCTTCAGGACGGCGGGGGGCGGGGGACACGACGACACCTTTTCCCTTCCCTCTGAGCAAAAACAAGCTCTTGCGCAAGGCTGCGGGGGGGGGGGGGGGGCGGAGCGGCCAAGGGGGAGGCGGCTGCGGGGACCTGCGGGGAGAATCTGCTCACTCGGCCTTCTCTTCCAGGAACTAGCGAAATACGAGGACATGGAGGATCAAGTGGTGCTAACTGAGAAAGGTATAAAAGCGGCATCCGCTCACCGGGTCGGTAGCCTGGTGACAGTATCTGTAGCTCAGGTGCCGATTTCTTCTGTTTTTCTAGAACTGCTCGAGGATGGTTTTGGCGAGCACCCTTTCTACCACTGTCTTGTTGCAGAAGTGCCGAAGGAACAGTGGTCGTCTGAAGGTGAGACTTCCTGATACTTATTTTTAGGTGCTAAATACACAAGACGCATCTTATACTTAATGTTGTCGATTGTACATAAGGTTCCACCAGTGATTTGGGGTAGGATGAATAGGTTAACTGTTAAATGCAGTAACATATGGTAGTGGTACTCTGCGGAAGTAGTTGCTAATCCTGGAGGCGTGGGAAGATCAGGTGTAACATAATGTACTTGACTCCAATTAATTAAATGGCTTTTCTTGTTTGACCCTGACTTACCTATATGTAATCCTGTTGAATCACATTTTTTTCTTTAATTTGTCCCCAATCTTCAGGTTACAGTCTCTAGCTTCGCCATGTACATGGCCCTTCTGTGTACATGGATGGGCGGGGAGGTAACTAAAAGATCCGTTACACAATAAAGTAGATGATCATAATATGAGGTAAGGTCTACAGGGACAAGTGCTATTCCCAAACCTTTACCAAAGACACAGTAGATCAGAAATCTGTTTGCACGCTTCTGTTACAGTATGTGCAGAGTGTTATGGCAGATGTAGTTAAAATACTCAAGGTCTAGGTTTGAGCGGGCTGCTGTTGGAAGAGTTGGCTTCTCTTCCCTGTTGAGCCACAGAATTATAATTGAAGCTGCAGCTTTACTTGACTTTATAGTGCTGAAGGTCAAGAAAAGAGTGTGATGCTCTCAGTGGAAGCCTAAGTTGAGGTGCTGGAAATGCTGTGGTAAAGGTGGCCTGTGAGCATGCCTTCTTGCGCAGTGTAGTTACTGAGGAATATACATTGAAAGATCAGTGTTCTTTAGAGTTTGATAAGACTGTTTTGGTTGCCAAAGGAGCAGAGCTGGGGCAATCATCTAGATTGTGAACTGCTGTGTAAAGTTTTCACTTGTATTCCAGAATGGAAATACTGATAAATCAGTAGGGTATGCAGTTGTTTGTAGAAAAAAGCCTTGTATTCAGCACTTACTATGATAGTACTTTTGAGGATTTAAGGGTATGGCAAGGGTGATCTTCATTCTGTTAGGTTGATACAAGTTTGTCAGAACTCGTATTTTCAGTTGTGTGCTTACTTGCAAATTTCATTCTTAATTATAATGTAATAGCAAATGTCTGCATGTCACAGAAAGAGAATATGTTTAAACATGCATGTAAGACTTAATGGTTTTTGCCTTTTAAATTCAGACTAGCTAAAGTTACACCCTTTGTTTCAGAACACTGTATTGTGGGCTTTGCCATGTATTACTTCACTTATGATCCATGGATTGGAAAACTGCTGTATCTTGAAGATTTTTTTGTGATGGCTGAGTATAGAGGTATGTATTACAGAATTAGATGAGTTGCTTCCTATAGGGCTTTTTTAAAATTAGGACTTAAATTCTTGTTGTGTTTTTTTTTCAGGACTTGGCATTGGGTCAGAAATTCTGAAGAACTTGAGTCAGGTATGTCTAAATAGGTCTAAATAAGCAGAACTGAGGACACACGGCAAGGCAGTGTTCTTGCTCTTATGCTAACTGCCTGAGAGGTTCTTCAGCACTACTCAGAATTAAAGGTGGTGATGGGACACTAGATGGCTTAAAACATTGTGTAGAGTCTGTTAAACAGTGACAAGTGACCAACAGAATGAACTTCATGACTTCTGGTGATAAATAGCTGCTGAGTAGTCTCGACAGTTCTTACTAGGCTTATCATCTGGGGCTGTCATTTGAATAGCATCTCGTTGCACACTTTTGCAGGTTGCTGTGAAGTGCCGCTGCAGCAGTATGCACTTCCTTGTTGCAGAGTGGAATGAACCGTCCATCAGGTTCTATAAGAGAAGGGGTGCCTCTGATCTGTCCACCGAGGAGGGGTGGAGGCTCTTCAGAATTGACAAAGAATATCTCTTGAAGATGGCAACAGAAGAGTGAGAGATTATTCCAGCAAACAAATTCTTTCTGCGAATATATATGCTCTCTGAATAAACTCCTTCTTGCTTTCTGTGTACAGTAGTGGAATAAAGTAGTGTGGATGCTAATAATGAAAATGCTATGCAGGTGTGGTCATAGAGTAATTGGTACTGTGATCTGGAGTTGAGGCATCTGTGAAGTTGTGTATGTGCTTGTGTACATCCTTTACCAGTGTGGGCTTGTAATCTTTGTATATGGAAACTTCATTCTTGTAAGTGTCATTCAAATGTGTACAATGTACACACTGGTAGGGTTTGTTTTAATTATTGCCTTTTATAAAAATAAATAGTGTTTTCACTTCATGGCAGTAGTTTTGACTTTAATTCTCATGTAGAGTTTTCCATTATCTAAATGTGCAAAATAATAAAAGGCTCTAATTCACCTGAATGCTTTCACACAAATGAAGCATGCTTTACCAGAGTCCCAGAGAGATCAAAGGTGCACTTGTGTGCCTGTGTGACCCAGTGGTGGGCATCTGGGCGCCTCTGCCAAAGCTGAGCCTGTGGAGGGGTTTAAGATCAGTTGCTCTTCCTGTGTGGTGCAGTGTTGCCTCTGATGAGCGAATGAACTCGAGTTACAGTTGGTTCATTTGGAGCCCCTCAACTAGGCTGCTGGTCTCAGTCCTCTAGAAAGCAGTTCCAGAGAAATGGGAGCTTGTGGTGTTGCCTCCTGGCAGAGCACCTCAGTCTAGGCGGGCATAGCCTTGGAAGGGGAGGATGCTACTGTTTCCAAGTCTACATCATAAAAATAAGTTTGGCCAGGAGTAGAAGTATTTTTACAAACCACAAAAAAAAACCTCCCTTATGTGACTCTTAAGACATTGACCTTGAATGCTTCTGGTAATCTGGGTTTATGTACATTATGTCAGATGCTGTACAGTTTTTCATGTGCTTCAGTGCTGTGTAGTCAGGGGCAGTGGTGAGCTGCCTGAAACCAAGTGCTGTGGTAAGCAGTGAAAAACTCTGATCCTGTGTGTTTAAACCTTGGTACAGCAGTAAGTGAAAACAATGCTGCTCATCAGCTTTTTAAGCAGCTTGGAAACAAACTTACCAACTTTGCAGTACTGTGTCTGCCTTTCTTCTGAGTTGGTGGTGAAAGTGGGTGCATGCAAGTTTTAAGCTGCTCTCTTGGTGCTCTGTAGCAATCCCACAATAAAAGGCTGCTTTTGGCCAGGACTGCTTTCACTTCAAAGGAAGGGAACAGACTTACCTGCCTTGCAACATGCACTGGTTTAAATCAAACAAGGTTTCAAACTGATGTTGATCGCTGCATAAATCATGTCATCTGGAGGATGTCCCCTCATCCTAGAGGGTAGTGGGCAGTGACTGCTTCAACCATAGGTAACCCTAACCTAAATTTAAGAACAAGATGTCCCTCTGCCTAGCACCAGCAGCAGGTTGTGCAGGGCATTTAGCATGAAACTATTCTTGGTTTCTGTTTTGTTTTTGTTTTTAACTAAAGCGTAGGCAGAGGTGCCAGCTCTGCCCAGGTGTGAGATACGGCTGTCAGCTGTTGCCTCAGGAATGAGAAAACCAGTAAGAAGTACAGGAGCTCTTGGAAGAGAGCAGGAGGTAGCGTATGTCCAAGTGGTTGTCTGGACAAACACAGGCTGGACTGAGCCCAGAATCCATCACGTAAATTACCCTGATTTTGCGGGTCAGGTTCTGCATAAGAAACAGCCATTTCCAGACACCACCCGTGTCCGCACAGCACCTCAGCTGTGAGAGTATTTATACCACGCGCGGGAGCCTGAGGCTCAAATCCCACTTCTGCCCGAGGGGAATAGCAACCTGTGTTTCTTGCTTGACAGCAGATTGACTGCTGGGCTACAAACCGCCCTGTGCTCGCAGAGGTGTTCGATACTTGCCCTTGTTGAGCCTGTTCTATTCTGCATTTCAGTAGGCCAAAGAACACAAGAGTAAGCCCACCCGATGACCCGGCCCAGTAACTGGAGCTGGAGGCAGTATGGGAAGGACGAGATGGTCTCCGGCAGCTCTTGCTGAGCCTCAGGGTGTTGCATCTTCTCATGGGTGAAGCTGCAGTAATTTCACTGGTAACCCAGACAGCTGCAGCAACCTACTCGTGCATCTCCTAGTGGAATCTGGTTTGAAGTCATTTTAAGCTGGTCCTTTTGGCTCCATGTATCAGTCCAGAAGGTGATCACTAGTAGAGCAGTTTAAGAATGTTTTCATTTTCAAATTAACTCTTCATTAGATATCTGGGACAGACCTGCTTAAATCTCAGGCCCCAGACTTCTGGAGCACAATAAGGCTATCAAAGCTGCATGACTGAATGGAACAAGCCAGCTAATTAGGCATTATAATTAGGAAAGCAAGCAGCTTAGTCAAATTTTCAATCAATTTAAAAGTGTTTATTGTATCTTGTTCATCTTCTTCTGCCAATTACAGTTTACCATTGCATTTTCTAAACAAATTCTGATGAAATAGATTCTCAGGGAGTCACAGAAAAAAAGCAAGGCGCTGCTAAATGAGAAGACCTTTTCTAGCCAATTGTGATAATTTTAAACATTCACAGGTGAAAGTAAAGACAAGGACTAACCTTTCAGATGTGACTTTCACTGAGATCCTACTAAGAGGTAGGGTTTTTAAAACCAGCAGAGATATTCTCACAGTTATGGTACAGAGTCTCCAACAGAGTGATGTGGTAATGCCATGGCTCAGGAAAAGACCAAGTTTAAATTCCCTCAATAACTTTTTCTCAAGCTACCGGGGGACCAAAGTGACTCTGTAACTACAACCGAGCCATGCAGCTGAGTATTTTCATAGAATCATAGAATCATAGAATGCTTTGGGTTGGAAGGGACCTTTAGAGGTCATCTAGTTCAGCACCCCCTGCAGTGAGCAGGGACAGCTTTAACCAGATCAGGTTGCTCAGAGCCCCGTCCAACCTGACCTGGAATGTTGCCAGGGATGGGGCCTCCACTGCCTCTCTGGGCAACCTGTTCCAGTGCTTCACCACCCTCATTGTAAAAAATTTCTTCCTTATATCTAGTCTAAATCTGTTCTTCTTTAGTTTAAAACCCATTTTCTGTGGGTTTAGACATGGGAGAAACCTCCCCCGGCTTGACTTTCTTCATTTCGAGGATCATGATTGCACCACCAAGCTGCAGTGCGAGCGGATGACCGGGGCTAAGCAACACCAGTAGGCTTTGAGCTGGTGACTGGTATCACACCAGTAGGAAGCCATCACAGCGCAGACATGGGGCCTGCAGGTATGTCAGCCTCCTGCGTTACCCTGTTTCCTCACTGCAGTGTGCCTGCCTCTGGGGAAGAGTTAGAGAGCGGGTGTTATGACAGCACTGATGATAACATCTCCGGAGAGGTGAGGTGCAACGATCCTCCTCGCTCTCGCTCTCCAGCTCATGACCTGGGAAGTTCTCCTCACCCCAAGCCAGCCAGCAGAACGCTTCACAGCTGCGGCGTTTCCACATGCCCATCGGGTGGGGATGGAAGGGTGGCCTTGGACAAACGTGTGGCCGGAGGACACAGCGGAGGGCCATACCCGGCTGCAAGAAGAAGGAGCGCCGGGCTCGCCGTCACCTCGCCTCTTGGCGTTTTCCTGCTCGCAGGCTCCCACACAATGATCTGAGCTGTAGCCATAGCAACGGCATAGAAAGAGGCTTTTTTGTCTACATAATTTGACTTAAAACATAATATATGCGAGGAAAACAACCCTTCCCCCTCCCCTCTTCTTTTAAAGAGCCTTTGCTCTCAACGTAATTCAAAAAGCCAATGCAAACGTTTCCCCCCACAGGGCATATAGGTGCTTGAGTGCGTTCCTGCACATGGTGGTTTTGTTTTGGGGGACTTGCCGTCCCGGAGGCTGGCCAGCAGAATGCAGAGGTCTCGCTGATGCAGCTGCAGGGAAAACACCAGCTACGTGTGGAGCAGGGGCTCAGGAAACCATTGTGTAACTCAGCACCGCACACGCTACCTCAGGCTGGAGGCCAGCCCGGAGACGTGCTTCATGCCTCCCTTTCCTGGAGCCGACCAGGTTTATCACCTTCGGCTTGCACAAGCCCCCTCCTCACGGCGCTCGCTCCCCTGGGCTCTCCCTCCACGCGCCTTGGGGCAGCGAACGCTGAGCTGAAGGAGCGCACGCACAGACGTGCGCGCGCACACGCGCCGACTGATGGCAGCGCCGACGCGACCTGCGGCGCGCAGCTGTTCGCCTTGGTTTAGATAATCCACCTCATGTAACAGACTTGGCTTTGCCCAGTTGTTTTGTTTGTCTGGGCAGGATTGCTTAAATGCTTTTTTTTTTTTTTTTTTCTTTTTTTTTGAGCTCGGGTTTCAGAGAAGTGGCTGCAATTTAAATAAAGGCATTTAGCTGCTCTCTGAAACAAAACAACACACGACTAGCGCGCCTGCCGCTAATGTTTAATCTCACTGCAAACTCGAAGCAGGCTGGAACGTCGCCATCCGGGCGCGACGCCCTCCCAGGACTCTTCTTTCTCCCCCCCCCCCCCCCAAGACCTGGCTAACTTTTTTTGCTGTCGAGCAGGTTTTTGGTAAGTGCAAGTGATGGAGGGCTTTAGAGCCCATCAGGAGCTCAGCCCGGTGCCCACAGGGGGCTTGTGGAGGAGCGGGTGTAAGGCTGAAGATGGTGGATGTGGGGTCTGGGGTAGGGGCACAGCCCGACGCCAGCGCAGCGCTGCCAGCTGCACTTCCCCCGTCCCCCCGGCCTCGCCCTGCCGCACTCGGGCTTTTTTTTTTGCTACCAAAAACGCTCACTGTGGTTGATGATAACAGAGTAAAGCACAGGTACACACCTCTACTGAAAATAGGGAGCGGGAGGGGGAAAAATTACATCTTCAAACCAGTTTTGGTTTCATTTCACAAATTTACTGGAGGCCAAAGCAAGAAAGAGAAAGCCCTAGGGGATAATTGTTCATAAGGATGAAAAATAAACACCAGCTGCAGAAACTCCTCTGAGTTAAGTAGTTTTGTTTATTTGCATTTGGATCTTTGCGTGTTTCTATTGTTTACACAACAGGTGTGAGCTGGTCAGGTTCACTCAAAGGGAAAAGGCATCTTCATTTTTTTGAGCTCTGTTTCCTTTCTCCGCCAAAACAGGTTAAAAAGAATGTGCTTTGGTAAGACAAAACCGGGTGCCCGTCCTCTCCTGAAAGTTCGCTGTACGGCATGCTGAGGTGGCCTCACACCTTCCAAATCACCTCCCAGGACCCCACTGTGCAGGGAAGGGACACGAACCCCTGAAATTCCTACTAGACACCTTCCTCCACCTGGAAGCATGAGAGAGACGCTAGCTTTCCACATGAAAGCCCATTGGAGTTTCTAAGCAACTTGAATATTGCAGTGCCGTTTTCAAAACACACTGGTGAAAGTGCAGGGTGAGATTTTTCAAAGCTGGTTACTATAAGGCAGCATCCAGATGCCAAGTGCAAAGAGACCTTTGAAGAGTCTTCCTCTAATTGCTCTCATGATGAGAAAACTCCAGTCTGGGGTCTTCGCAATCCCCCTGAGATTTCGTATTTGACCTGTTTCAGTCACCAACACAGGAACACCACTGCACAGCTTGTGCAGGAGGAAACAAAAGGACTTGTAGTTCTGGTCTATAGTCCTGTGCCTTTTGCACTCAGTTCTTCTGGTAGAATTTTGGGGTTTTCCCCAGCCAACTTCCCACTGTGGGCTAACACGAATGTACAAGAACATTTCCCACCACGCAGCCTGAATACGTGTTAGCTACAGTTGCAGGCACGTGGGTCTTCCCCCCCCCCCCCCCCCCCACCATTTTTTTCAGAGCCAATATGGAGGGAAGGATCAGAATTTGCATTCACCACTCCTAGAGGTAATAACCTCTGTATGGAGCTGTCCCTTTGCCATCGGGGCAGAAACTGTAAAGAAAAGAAGAGTCAGGAGGAGAAGTCTGCAGCAGTGAAGGGAGGCCAGGGGCAGGGGCTGACCACGTAGGCTGCCACGGGGAGCCCCACGCCCCATGGAGGCGGTGGCATCAAGGGAAATGGGTTAGTCTTTATTCTTTTCAAGTAAATGTAATCAGAAGAAACTGGAAGAGTCTTACTTTGCAAAATCAGAAGTCTCAGAGGTAAATTCCTGGGATACATTAATACTTTCAGGATTATTTTTACCTCCCACCGATCTCATTAGCTATAACTCAATGGATTAGCAAGCATTGGATTTAGTGGTGCAGAAGCAGGAATTATTTGCTGCTGAAGAGCAACAGGCAGAACTGGCAGATAGAGGCAGCAACATGTGCTAGCATCAAAGAAATAACACTATATTAATCCAGTTTTAAAAAAAAACCTAGCTGAAAATTCAAGGGATAATGGTAGTCAGTGTATGCTGCTCCTTAGCCAGGCAAGGAAGCATGCCCATTTCATGTAACTACATATCTCTGAAAGCTGGCAGACTGTAAATAAGACTAATAAAACAAAATCCCCCGCATCACAAAGTACAGCTGGTCCAAATGACAGTGAAGCGAGGACAAGGTTAAAGAATCCCAGAGGAAAAAAAAAAAAACTTTTCATAAGCAAATACTCAGGATTTATAGGCATCAGTTGACTACCTTCTCAGCACAGAGAAGTAATCCTGCATTTCCATGCTGAGTTTGCCATCACCAAGATTTGACTGAAATTTGATTACAGAAGTCTTCCGGGGAGTCATGCCCAGGGGAAACCTTGCATGTGTGTGGAAGCTGTGCAATGGCCAGAACCCCAGAACTCCTTTTCTTGCCATTTGGGCTTGGCATCAGCAAGCTATTGTTTCCCGCTGTTAAAAGCCAAAGCACTTTTTCATCCCTGCAGTTCAACGCCCTCAGACATCCCTGCTTCACTCCCAGGTAGGACCAGGTTTGCCTCTGCGCACCCATAGCCACGTGCCTCTCCAGCACAGCTCAGGCAGCTAGGGCTTCCCTTACGCACGCCTACGTCTGGTTTCTCAACTAGGGTATTTTCTGGAATAAGCACAGGACTGCAAAAGCCAAAGGTCCTCTTACCACAGCTCTAAAAGCAAGAAGGGTTTGTGGGGTGTAGAGGAGGACATGACCTTATCTCCTGTTCTTTCTTAGAGAAGATGTTGAGCCTTTGGGATCCAAGAAATATAAAGCACCAGGTGCTCCTGCGTGCAGGAGTAAAGAACGTGAAACAAATGTAAATCCGCCTAAAGCCTTGTCGCAGCTTGCAACCACAGGGTTAGGAACACAAGTATGCGCGGGCTGCGCTGGGCCAGCCCTCGCCGCTTGCTGGGCTGCTGCCCCAGCTCCCCAGCCGGCCGGGCTGCCCCGCGCGCTTCACAGCCCCAGCGTTACGGGGCCAGCGGCGCTTGCAGCTGGTCCTTCCGTTTCATGATCTTTTCCACGTCCAGCCTTGGTGGTCTTACTTTACGCAGCTCCAAACAGCACCCGCATCCCCCCCTGCCCCCCCAGCCCCATCACAGGTGCTGCGGAAGGCGTTTCAGAGGAGCTTCCGTGGGAGCTGGCGCAGGATGGAAGGGCACGGGGGCGGCCGTGAGCAGCTGGCAGCCCTCAACGCCTTGGTGCACGAGCACTCGCCCTGCGCCCAAAGTCCCGCCGAGTACTTCAGAGAGCCGGCTGCCTGGGGAAATGATCACAGCCAGCTCCCAAGTGGCAAAGTCTGATAGCGTCGTCATCCCCGGTGCTACCCGCAGCCAGCAAAACCTGCCCGGCTGCAGCGTGGGGAACATCTTCTGCAGGCTCAGCGCCTGCTGACGCACCACATGGGCGCTGGCCAAAGCCAAAATGACGTCCCTTTCCAGGGAGGCTGATCCCCAGCAATCTCATGACATGGCAAACAACACTTGGGAAGAGCCCAAATACGTCCCAGCCAGCTTCCCGGCAGCGGGGCTGAGCGGTGGCAGCTGAGATTTAGTGCCTGCTGGGATGTGAAAGTCGGAGTCACGGTCATGGGCTCGCTGGGGTCTGCAGCGGGAGCACGACGGAGGAGAAACCTGCTGAGAGAAACGCGGGGAGATGTGGGGAGCAGAGGTGGGTTTGTCCCTCCTCAGGTGTTTGGGCACCTGACCGGCCAGCGGGGGGGCCCGGGCACCCGGAGGGCAGGAGAGGGCTGGCAGCACGTCCACTCCACTGCCGGCCTCCCTCGGCGGCCATTTTACACTACGGAGGAGAGGAAGCTCACACTTCTCCTTCAGGCAATAAAGCGTCTTGTCCAAAGAGATTTTTGGGCTTGAATGTGATGTGCAAAGGGCATGTTATGGGGCCACGGATGCACACGTGGGTACGTGCCTCACAGGCTGCTGCCCGGCACGCTTGGTAAAACACACGCCGAGTTTTATAAGCGAAGAACTACAGCCCCCTGCAGCGAAACAGCAGGCGTTCCCAAAAACAGCTTTCTGCAATGCAGCTGGCATGAAACGTAAATATTTTTTCCAGAGAGCCTCTTTTACCAAATCCCTGCAAACTTGGCCACTGCCTCGGCCAGGCAGCTGCCGGCGGCCGGGGCCCACACACTTGCATTTCGGGAGAGCGTCGGGGTGTCCCTGGGGCCAGGCAAATATGGACAGGAGGATGTTCAGGGCTGCCCTTGAATCAGCCCTCACTGCAACAGCCGCCAGCGACCTCCATGGACATCCAGCAGGGCTGCCGCCATTAACTAAATACCCTTGTCTTCAGTGTAATTTGTTAAATCACAGAGCCTCATCGTTATGTGTGACTCGTATAATGTGTGAGTGAGCACATGTATGGGAGTTCCTCTTCTTTTCCTCCGTTAAAGCTATAGTTAAAAGATTTTTCCCACAGAAATATATTAAGATTTTAATTAATCCCCAGCAAATACAGTACCTGAGTGATAACGTGCGTGCATAACGCATAAGTTGCACCTAGTCATGATGCATTTTTGTGTTACTTCCATTAAAGGAGTAATGGTGAACTTCTAACGACCATATTGCAAGGAAGCCTACAGAAGGTGTGCTGAAAACACTAAACGCTGCATTTATGCATGAAGTAATTTATTCTAGGTGTTTTATTCTTGAGACAAGCAACTGTACTATTACAGCATTAAATAAGAGACTTTTACAACCACCAGTAACAAGCGCGTACTATACCCTCTGTTTTGGGCATTGCTGCCCATTGCAACCAAGTGCCGTGTTTTGGGTACCCTCTGCCCGGCCGAGAAAGACACGCTCCACTCAGCAGCCCCGGCGTGTCCCCGGCCGCGTCCCAGCAGGGCGAGGAGCTGGTCCCCGCAGCGAGGACCAGCACCCCCAGAGCACCCCAGCCCTGGCTGGTACCTGCCAGCTGCCTCCCTGCAGGTGTTACGGGGCTTTTTGGCACGGGAGGAGAGCCCACATCCCGCTGAGCCCTGTGGCAGGGATGACGAACGGCCGAGCCACATCTCTGGTGCAATCTTGTTTGCTTACAGAGTCCATCTCCCCTCTTTTCCTGGAGGCCAGGGGGTGGCTGGGTGCCATTTGGGCTTTTTTTCTTGCCTTTCTTTTCGGAAAAAGGGCAGGGGGCCCTGCGGCGAGCCTTTGGGCCGCCCGCGTTGCCCTGACACGCGGAGCGCGGGGTGTCAGCATCGCCTCGGGACCGCCTTCCTTGGGCCGTCACCTGCAACGCCAGCTTCCTGCAAGCCAGCCCTGAAAATATCGGTCAGGTATCTGAAACCTGCCAGTTTCTTTTTAGTCAAAGGCTCCGCGACACGGTTTTATCCGTCCTTTATCTTTCCTGCCCTTCGACAACCCCTCACGTCACTGACTCACCTGACGGCGAACAGTGCCCAGGCGACGACGCGGCGCTCAGCAGGAAGTCCTCGCCTCTGCTGTGGCTCCTAAAAGGTTACGAGATGCAGCTGTAACCTTCAAGCATGCACCAGGAAAAACATCTGGCACACTTCCCAGCAAAGCGTTTAATAACATTTTTTAATCCAAAACCACCGCCGGACTGGGATTATCTCATGATATATTACTTCAGGGTGTCTACTTTTGTTTTCAGTAAGATAATCAATGGCTCAAACTTGTTGATCTATAAAGAGAATTAGGGCACTGTAATTGCACAGGCATACTTGAAGAAGCCCAGATAGTTTCTTTTTTGCTGTACGCTTATCTCTTCTTTTTTTTTTTTTCCCTTTAGGACAAACTAAATAGATCAGATGAATAAATCAATGGCTAAATCTCCATCCCAGGAGAAGCAAGCAGCTCTTCTGTACACCTTACTATAAGCAAGTTGTTCTCCACAAATTTTTTAAAGATCTCATATTAATTTCTTTCTCCTGAAGTCAAAATGTTTAAATGTCAAAATGTTTACAGAATATATTACCTAGAACAATCAAAAGAAAAGTCAGCATGAAATGTGTCTTTGAGCATTCCCTTTCAACAGTTAAAACTTGATCTAATTGCCACGCTTGTTATCAATATACTGTTGAAGAACTGCTATTTCTAGTAAAAAATAAATCCCACCTAAGGATGGGAGAAAAACTCTCCTAGATTTATTAGCAGGCAGGGTTTCTCCTCTGCATGCAAATAGGCACACAGCCTCCACTGTGCCCTACCACAAAACAAATAACATAAAGACCCCTTGCAACTACAAGGGTACATTAGGAAAAAGTGATTATAACAAGACTTAGAGGGCTACTGTAACACCTTGAGTGAAATCAGGGCTGGGGTGTCGCTGGGCACCTGCCCATCGCCAGCCTTGTGCATCCCAGAGATACAAGTTTTCCTCTTAGACAGCTGGAAGTTGCCCACAAAAATATCCCTTAAGCTTTAACCTGGGGAGGAGTGCGGTACCCTTCCAAACTGTCCTGCCGAGCTGGGAAGAGTAAAGGGGAGAAAGGAGAGGTGGGAAAGCAGTCCTTACTAGTGGGGGTAGAAAGTCAAGAACGGAGAGCACACATACAAAACAATCTACCATAGCATGCATATGCTATATATATATATACACACATACCTCTGCATGTTTTCACTGCGTCCTTTCCAATCACATCGCACACTTCTGCTCTCCCTTGCACTGATGTTTCTTTTTTCCCTGGTTTGTCATCGCCCTCGTCCCTGCACTCAGCACGGAGGGAAGGTCAGGTCCAAGGAGCTCACCTGCCCACGGGTGTCACCACGTCCCCCCCGTCAGGCCGGCTGTCCCCCATAACTGCCTTCACACAAGCAGGAAACAGCATTAGAAAAACAAATGCAACACCAATCTCTTCATAAATAAATACTCGTATCCTTCGTACACATCCCTTTTATGCAAGGCATGCTCTAACACCCTTTCAGATGGTTTTTGGCTGCACGGTGCCAAAAGCACTGCAAAGCTGCTGCTGCCAGGCTTTTTAGGGACAGCCGCCCAGATCTGCAGTGTGGAGAAGGAGGAGGAGAGGCTGCGGCTGTGCCAGCACGGGGAGACAACCTGCGCGCACCCACGTTGGCACTGGGTGACGCGCCACGGCCCCCTGCACCGTGTGTTTAGGAATAGTGGCTTGGGGGGCACCAGGAGCCCTCCAGACATGCCGGCGCAGAGCCGAGGCCCCCCGTACTGGGTCAGATGAGGCCATGGGACCAGCACAGCCATCACCGCTAAAAATTAACCTGGCTCAAAACCTTGACGTTTAAAATAAATTATATTTAAAAAAAAAAAGAGTGAGCTTATTGTTCTCCAGCTCTCAAAATAATAATTAACCAGGTTTTAAGGAAACACTGTCTCAAAAACAGTAATAAAAGCTGCTAGCGGTAACCATACATGAGAAGGAGCTAGAGGAATCCATAAATGAGAAACCTTGAAAGCAGGGGCGTTGAGGTGTCAGAATTCCTCAAGAAAATTACCAAGGCAAGAGAAAAATGTTGGGAAGACCTCAGCGGGGCGCCTGGGCCAGGGAGGCACTCCAGGCAAAGCTGAGAAAGTCCACCAGAGACAGAGGTCACAAACGCAACAAGAGGATAAAGGTGAGAGGAAACAAGTTGGGCGCAGAAATTAAGTCAACAATCAATATGGAAACATTACAGAATCTTCTGCCTAGGGACCCCAGGGTTGAGTTCCCACAGATGCGGGACTTTTCCAGTTGGGAGGGACAGTGTTGAGCTCCCCTGCGCTCCAGGAGCACCCCTCCAGGGCTGGCAGGCGAGCCGGGTGGTTCACACGGTGCTCCTCAGCCTTCCCGCGGGCAGAGCAGTCTTCCAGCTGCAGGGGAAGAAGGGAGAACTCCTGTGCAGATAAAACTGTTCCCCTTGCGCCTTTTACTCCGCAAGGAAAATATGAACATACGGGAAATCCCGCAGGATTACCAATTAAAATTACCACTTCACACCTCCTTAATGGTTATGTTTTTATTTATGGCAGTTTACTCACGATTGATGGCCCCGAGTTTATTCACGGTAGTTAACCCTGTAGCCTTCCAGGACAAAAATCAGGCTCCGAGCACAGCATGTTCCTAGATCAGAAACTTGCAGCCTGAGGTATGGTAACAAGTTCTGCACATCTATGTTACACCTTAGCTTACCCACTGGGACCCTAAAATCACCCGGCTTTTTTGCTCCCATCGTTCTGTTACTTTTGGGTGTGAGTCACCGGCTAGCCCAGGGCTGAGGGTGTTTTTACACCACCGCTCCTCTAACATTCCTCAAACAGGAGGGTCTTCTTAACAGGCTAACATCATCTACAAATAGAAAAATAGTGTAAAAACAATATGCTAAAAAGCAACCAGTAAATGTCTGGCTTTTTAAAGAGTTTGAGAAGGGTCACGGTAGTAAAAGAGGATGTGCTCATATTTACATTGAATCGCCTCTTTTTTCCACAAGCTAAGACTTCTTCCCCTTTACTGTTTTCTTCTTGGTCAAAACACGGTTGCTGATTTTAGCATCTGTGCATTTTGCTCTCTTGTGCAAGGATAGATCATACCGCTCTTACTCCATCCAGGCAAAAGTACAGCCAAAGGTCGTTTGGCCCCAGGGACATGTCCTCATACAGCTGGATGCTGCACAAAAGCTACTAAACGGCAGAGGACTCCAATATTATGTCTGAATTGGCTCACTCTCTCTCCTGGCAGAGATGGGGGAGAGCCGAGCAGATGCCCGTTGCCTTCTTCCACCAGCCAGTAACAGCTCATCTTTTTCATCGTCAGATGAACGTGAAGGCGAGCACGGAAGAGATACACGCAACAGACGGCGCCTCGCTGACCTCCCACCAGACCGCAGACAGGAAAGTAGGTCCTCCGCTGCTGGTAGCCAGCCGAGTTTTCTCCAGCATCTTCATTCAGTCTGGTGTACAAAGGCTTGCGCCCAGCCTGCCCGGGCTTGCCAGCGAGGCTGCTGCGTAAGCACCGTGCCTGGCACCGTGCCGAGGGCGACTCACTCCCAGCTCCTGATGCCACTCCTCGTCCCTGGCAGGATACGTAGAATGCGTCAAGCCTGGCACACCATAGTAAGCATATTCCTTTGGGCTGGCTTTGGTGCTTTTACCAGCCCGTTTGCTTTCGGGCGGTTTGTAAACGATGCTTTTAAGACAGAAGATCAAAAAACCCACTGGCAAGGCTCCCGGGTAAATGCAAAGATGACCTCAGCGTGCTGCGCTGAATAACAAAACTCTTCTTTTTGCACAACGCCGAAGTATCGAAGTATCGGCACTTTGAACGGAGGTTACCTTTATGATTCACGGCATGAATGAGCACTTAGTGGGCGCATACAAGAGCGCTGTACGAATCAGGAAATGGCTCTTTCAGGTCTCTTCACAAAAGGAAGTGAGTCTGAAGCTTGCTAAATTTACAGAGAGGACGTTTGTGAACTTAATCTAGGGCAGGGGATGGGGGGAAGGGAAGAATCCCTTTTCTTTCACTGCGAGTTGATGCGCTAACTCTGTGTGTTCCTGTACACGATTTTTAACAACAAAAAAAGAAAGTAAAGGGGCTAAAACTGTGGTGGCAAGGTCTGCCTCTGCAGCTGCCTGCCTACGACTCCTAGCTGGTGCGTGCGTACAGCCACAAAGACTTTTCTGGCCTGACGCTTCAGCGTCCCCCGCCATCGCTGGGAAAATAAGCGAGCTTTTCTACGCCCCTCAGGTAAAGCCGTGAGCCGGCACGGAGGGAGCATCACCGCACGCCTCTGCTCGGGGCGTCCTTCCTTCCTCCTCTGCCTCTGGGGCCGGCTGCCTGCAGAGCGGGGGCACAGGGGGCTCGCAGGGCACCTCAGCACTCCCGGCCAAGCGCTGGATGTGGCTCATTTTCAGTTCAAAGACAGAGAGTACTTCATCAAAGCCACAGGTGCTGCGCCCTGGAGTTGAGTGAAGGTACTTCAGGTTAAGACTCGGTGTTGGGAGATTCGGATGCAGTGGGACACATAATACCAGATTTTGAAAGATTTCGGTACGGGAGGTGGTGTGGTCCTGGAGCCTTCACACCATAATGGCCAAAGAAGGAAGAAATGAGGTTCTCCTCTTGAGGTTATTATATTCAGGCTCGCCGTTGCTGATCTCACGACTACCTTAAAATGCATGCTGAGCAAGCCCCTGAGGCAAGACGAGGTGCTCACATGCAGCCCTCCAGCACTCCTCTGCAGAGCGGTCTCAGGGCTGCAGGCCACCTTCCTCGGGTAGGACTGATGAGCCCAAGCAGTAGAGGACACCAACAGCCTTCCCGACACAACATCTGCCCTCTCTGCCAAAAAGTGTGTAGCAAGCGACCCATCTTGTTACTTCATGGGACTGTCTTACAAACTTTAGGTTAGTGTTGCTGACCAAGATCTGGATGCTCAGACTACACATAAAGCACATCCTTTAGCTTTAGTCTCTATCAAACTAAGTTCTTGAGTCTTGTGCAGGCTTATATTCACACTATAAACAAAACGAGAAGTTCCCGGACCAGGCTGTCCCATTGCCCCCACTGCTATTTTCACGGTGGGCACAAAGACTCTGCGATCATGATTCCAAGGGCAGTTCAGGCTGCTGCACGGCTATTCCCAGTAGCAGGTCACCCAGGACCTATGTTCCTCTCCAGAAGACCCAGCAAAGCTTACCAATAACAAGATCATGCCTCAGTAACTGGGCTTGGCGATGGAGCATCGCACCCAGCTTACCCGCCACAGCTGGACGTGGCCCACACGGCTGACTGGCTTTGCGTGTTAGTTGGTAGATTCAGACCTTTAAGCGCACTTGAAAAAAAAGAGGCCAGGAGGCAAGAGAGCCTGACAGCTTACTCTGGTGCAGGCACCGTAGCTCCATTTCCCATGCAGAAAGGAATTTTTAGAGGAAGATTGGTAACCAGCTGTGAGACGTCCCGAGCCCATCTTTGATTTCTCCACCTTTCAACACCAATGCAATGGCTACCAGTAACACCAGCTTGAAAACATGGCCGTGAGAACCACATTCTGGTGGAATCCATGAACTTCAAGACAAGATGAAAGTCCAGACCAGACTTTGGTCTTTAACCAGAGATGGCCAGTAATGAACTTCACTGACGTGAAACAGGAGGAAACGACACAATTGCATCAATATACCAACGTTGCTTCCAGAGAGACCTTGAGAAAGCTGTCGGCTCCAGTCAGTTTAAGAACCATGCACAGTCAAAACCCAGCAGAACCAGCTAATGGTACAGACTTAAGAGGACAGGGGGTTTTACACAATTAGAAACATCTTTTTTTCTGCTAAAACATCTTCCACTTTGTAGTTAAGATATTGTTATCAAAGGTTTTCCTTGTAAACAAGAAGCTTTTGTACCTGTTGAAAACACTCCGCAGTGGGGTTGCCCTAGCCAGCTGCCAGGCCATCCAGGTGCAATCACTGACCCTGCTTTGAGATGCTACATCCAGGAAGGTCCAGCGAGAAGTTATGCAGGCCTCCCCAGCACGCCTGAAGAGCCAAAACGCTCCTTGTCAATAGCAGTTTATTATGATAAAACTGGCTTTACAAGGAGCTTGGGATTTATGGGACGGTATGAAAAAAAAAAAAAACCTTTACAAAACAAAAAAAAGGGGAAAAGACACACATGCTGCAGGAGCTCATATTTGTTCTGAAGCAAATGTGCTCACACTGAGATTTTTCTGCCAGGGCTAATGAACAGAGCAGTAGGTAAGCTGCTTCAACTCCCAGGGCATTATTTTCTCTAGGTCTAAAATACAATTCCCTCCGTATCAGTCTTGCTCTTTATTGCACTGCAGTTACAGCTCTCTTTGAAGGTAACAGATGCAATGAAGAATGCTCAAAAATATTTCAGTTACAACCTCTGCTAAGAAGTCTGTGTCTGGGGCCTTCTACCGAGTCTAACCCAGATTAATTGCAATGAACACTTGTGGCAAAATACTGTGTTTTTATTCAAGGCTGCAAGATTGTGCATATTTACCTGGGTGTTGTGGTTTAGCCCCAGCCAGCAACCAAGCACCCCAGAGTCGCTCGCTCACCGTCCCCCCCGGTGGGATGGGGAGAGAAGCAGAAAGGCAAAAGGAAGAAAACTTGTGGGTTGAGATAAGAACAGTTAATAACTGAAATAAAGTAATAGTAATAAAACTAGTAATAAAAATTGTAATGAAAAGGAGAACAACAACAGAGAAACAAAACCCAGGAAAAAACAAGTGATGCAACTGCTCACCACCCACTGACTGATGCTCAGCCCATCCCCAAGCAGTGATCGCGGCCCCCCCGGCCAACTCCCCCCAGTTTCTATACTGAGCATGACGTCATATGGTATGGAATAGCCCTTTGGTCAGTTTGGATCAACCCTTCTGGCTGTGCCCCCTCCCACTTTCTTGTGCGCCTGGCAGAGCATGGGAAGCTGAAAAGTCCTTGACTAGCATAAGCAGTACTTAGCAACAACTAAACCATCAGCGTGTTATCAACATTCTTCTCATCCTAAATCCAAACCACAGCACTATGCCTGCTACTAGGAAGAAAATTAACTCTACCCCAGCCGAAACCAGGACACTGGGCTCACATGATTATTGCAGGTTGGTGATGCTCTTTCTAGCAAAAGGAGAGCCTATGCTGTCCACTTTTATTCAGATGACTTAACACACTACCTACAGGAATTGTCATCCCACCATCGAGGGCTGCACAGGCCAACCTGATGATCTCCAGTTCTACAATTTTCACATGCTGCAGAAATTAAAGATCATGTTTTTAGGAGACAGCACTGCAACCTGGCCCCAACGTATCTGCTAACAGCCACTATGGCTGAGGATGCTGAGATGAGAACACTATTTCCTCAGTTGCACAGACTCCAGTTACCAAGCCGAAAGGCTTCAAGTGGAAGGATGACCAAACTGTTGACGTGAAATTTGGGTGGGGAATATGCCATTTTCAGCTTATGTTGCAATACCTACAGGCAAAGTCTGGCAAAAGACAACACATGCGTGCACAAATTAGTTCCATGCATCTGTGTATGTGTATATACGTACATATATATATATGAACAGTGGTCGACTGCTCTCCGGTTCCTCATCAGGAAAGTCTGTGCCAAGTAAGTTGAATGTTTGCAATCTCTTGCACTCTTACCAGCACGAAACTTTTTTTTTTTTTTCCATTTCCTGTACTTGTAAAAAACCAGAAGACATAAGGAAAAGATTTCAGTTAGGCTATCTTGCTCACACTTTGGAACCATCTCCTCACCATGTGTGTATGCAGGTGCTCCAAGGCAGTCATTTCCTGCTGGCTAAAAGCACTCTGTTTTGATGTCAATCATGTGGGACATTTTTAAGCAGTAGTGTAAATATGCAGTATGAAGATGTGATCAAGCAAAAAGCATTTAAGTCAAGTGATACTTATTTAACCCAGGATTTTTTAAACAAACACATACATATGTAAACAAATAAAGAATAAAAGCTGTTGTGTTTGAATGAGGATTAGCTAATGACACAGACTGGACATGAAAAGCTTCACTTCTCTCACAGGCAGTAAAAAGAAACAGAACAGCTAACAACTGCATCAAAGAGGAGAATGAGGAAAGCACATCTCGGTGGAGTCCAGGGGTGAAAATAATTATGTTCTTAAATGCCAATGTGGCATATGCCAGATATTACTGAAAAAAATACAGGCATCTAAATCTGTATTCCTAACTCAATGGTAATAATTTTCTCTAGGTTATGACAACACGTAAGTGTAAGCCTATCTTTAAGGGAAGAAACAGATCTATGCCTGTATTGCAAGAGTGGTGTAACAGAGCAGTTACAGCTATAACCGGTATTTCCCAATTTTCCTTTCCACTATTGACAAAAACACTACTTTGATCCTCCCAAGCCTGTTCAAACTACGTTGGAGAAGCTAAAGCAGAAAACAAAACACACACACACACCTCCCCCAAACCCCACACAAGAACTCTGCTCCCTTTGCTAAATCAACACCCATCTTAACCAGCCTGAAACGATCATAAAAACATACACTGAATATGTTGGGAGATACTGTTTTTCTGCCTGAGGCAACCACATGCCTTATGCCTATATTAAAAAAGAGTTGGCCTGTTTTATAATACCCACACAGGCTGGTGAATACCAGTCATTGCCAAGGTCTGTTTGTTTTTCTCTAAAAGTCTGTGGAATACACTCAGCCAGAATACCTAGCCAAGCAGTAACAAAGATGTTTAAAAACATTTTGAATACGATTTACTTTGTATTTTCTTCCCTGTTCTTTGTAGAAAGTTAACATCATACAAACAGACATTTAATTCCATCCTTCCCCCAGTCCTCATATTCACTGATTAATTTAGGAACATTTAAGACCCACCAATAGAGCTTTAAATGCTCTGAGCTACTTGGATTACAGTAACTTGTGAAGCACCGTGCCCAAAAAGAGACACTCATGGAAATGGCAACAAATGATGAAAGGGTTTTATTGTGCAAAGATTTCAAAATGCTGGAAATCCTTTTGCATTTCCCATCACTTCACTTTTTCCTCCCCGCCCCTAGCTGGGAATAAGGAAACAGCGAAGTTATTCTATAGCTGGTTCCCACCACCACAACGTTCTGGTTCCCATTGCGCTGTGCATTCAAGCAAAAACAAGAACAAACATTAACAGCTCCATTCCCATCCATCTACTAGACAGGAACTCACAGATGCTTCATTATATACCTCCTGCTGGCACTGATGAGGCAGAAGATTTGTAAAGAAAGGAGGGTAAGACTCAGACAAAACACAAGAGTCACTGTAATTGTTCTCATTCCTAATTCTATTAGCTAACGTTAGCCAAAACACCATGCTACTTTAAGCTTGTCCTCACTGTTAAAAATACAGGCATTGTCAACAGCATCTCGAGAACCTTTCATGGATTGTGCAAGTGTCACATACATGAGTTTAAAGAAGGTAAGAGGAGGGAAAAAAACCAGGACCATTTTGTGTAACTGGAATTTTATTTTATATATAAATAATAACAAGAGACTGAGGAATTTTGAGACTTGCTACTTGCAATGCTGATCCTGCAATGGGACAAGATGGGCAGACTTGAGTCCCACTGCAGAACTGAGGACAAGGTCTCAAGACTGACCCAAAATACATAGTGTCCTTTCACAGATTCCATACCAGAAGCCCAAGCAGCACACCATCAGTCTTTCTCTCCTGAGGCAGAAGGCAGATTAGTCACATTCAAAATCAAAATGGATTCAGACAGTTTTCCTCTTTTTCTTGGGAAATGTTGCTCATATCTGTACTTTTTGTCCACCTATAACCAAGGAAAGGGGACAGAGGATAAGGGGGAGAGGGAGGAGAAAGCAGAATTAAATATCATAAGCCTTTTCTTTCCATTGTCAAAGTGCAATTACAACTTTGTTCCTCAAATAGATTTTGATCAACCTGCCACATCAAAGAAAATTCTCAATACCAATTTACTTCTAGTACAAAGATTTAACGCTTCATATTGCTGACATAAGAGCATTAATGATTATGTCTGCTCTAGAGAACTCGATTCCTATAGTTGAACTGTGTGGAAATATAAAAGAGAAAGAACACTTCACAGCCACAAAACACCAACTGGAATCTTGTGTAATAAACCAACTTTCTCAAAGAGACTTCTCTTTAATTCCCATCGGTTGCATTTTTTCCTAACCTCGCTTACTCTGGTGTAAAGCTAGGGTAATTTAACTTGAAGAAATGGAATTACATAAATACAGAACCTGAACAGAGTGAAAATGAGATACGCTATCTTCACAGAAAAACACAAAGCCATGTGACTTCCGCGCAACTCTTCAGCACAACAGCTGGATAAAATTAAAGCTTGCTTCTCCCACAATGGGATGTGGTTTGAACTGTAGTTTGCATATAATTATTGATGACAAACATACTATAATAAAGGAGGTGCAATGCTGCTGTTCTTTGGAATGGAGAAATATGTTACTGTCTCCAACCCGAAGTGATTTTGTCCTTGGCTGATCATTCACAGTTCAGAGACCCATGCTGTGGCAAATCTTTATGAGGGAAATGAGACTGTATTCATTTTAGTAACCAGATTCAACTAGGAATATTGCCAACAGCTGAAAATACAGTGACACTTTCAGGACTGATCTCGTTTGGAATAAACAAATACATCTTTTCAAAGATCACAGCAGCGTTCTCCAACCTTTGGGATCACCCAAACCCAACAAAACATCTGGACTTGGGTATGGATTTAAATAACTGGATTTGATTTCAAGCAGAAGTAACAAATTGCCACCCCCACACAACAGCCGAAAATTGATACTGAATTGAACTTTCAACCATCTGGCTGCTCTAGGTCAAAAATCTAGCAGTTCCATTTATGTACCTCCTCCAGAAACGTGGCAAAACAAGCAGACTTCAAAACCAGCAGCACCCAGGTACCTTAAGCACCTGAGCAATTATCTTAACTCTTTAAAAAGAAAGACAGTAGAACATCTGGGGCACCAGCTGTTAGTGAGGTTTTCCTCAAAACTTACTTATGTAACATGAGTATATTTATGATTAAAATCCCAAGGACAAAGGGTCTGGATACCAACTTCAGTATAAGTTTTCCTGACAGCTTTGCTCCTTTCCTTCCACCCACGCCCCCTTAAAAAGAAAATGTGCCTTAAGCAAAAAGCATTTCAAAAAGTGAATAATGACTGACCAGAAATTATATTCACATAGTAAGAAATGCTAAAAGAAAATAAAAGGTATTTATGGGTTTCTGTTTGTAATGAGCCTTGATATTTGCACAATGTCCCACACACATAAACAAAAGTTCAATTTTCCTGGCTTTTTATCATTTAGTAGCTCTGTCCTAGTTCACAATAAGCACAGTGTTTTAGTGAATTTTAGAAAAGCTTTTCTTCTTCTTGGTTCTCCTGGGTATCTTTACTCAAAACAAAACTGTTCTATTTTTTTTTTAATTTTTATTTTACAGGGCTATTTTATAAAATACTTGGAAAACACGTATTCTTAAAGACTGTATATTCATATGGCTGAAGGAAAAACTAATGCACTCATAAATCAGCCAGCCAACATACCTTTTTGCCCTTGTGAGAATTAGCTATAGCAATTAAAAACACATTAAGGGAAATACAACATTAGAAACTAGTTTTGCTTTTAAAGCTGACTGTGTAACAGTGGAAAACCGTTGCTCAGCAGATGCATGTGTTCCATCATATCTGCAAACATTTGCGACTAGTGATGACGCACGGAAGAAAAAAATTGGTGGAGTTTTCTAAATCCAGACTCTATTTACACAGTTGGCAGTTAGGAAAAGAACAATTTTACTGCTAAATGGAACACTGCATACAAACATAATGAGGAGTCCCGACAATGCTAGGATTACTTTCTGATGAACAGTAAGTCTTTAACACAATGTGAAAATAATATAGGGCAAAGACAAGCAACTAGAAAACACATTCAGAAAAGACATCCTTTATCAACTGATAGCAGAGTAGACATCTGATTTTGTAGTAAATTACGTCCAATTATATTATCACTAGCAATAATAAGCCTCAAATACAGAGCAATTTTTGTCCTATGAAATTGAACCATCTTAAAAAAGTTGAGAAGGTGGTTTCGTTTTCCTTTTCTAGAAACTGTAACAATCACAGGACTTGCTTGAGTTCAGAAAGCAGCCCAGTGGCCAAGTCAGAAACAAAAGTGGCATCTCAACTCGGGTTTCTGGCTCAGAGCACTGGGAAATGCTGCCTCTACTTCCTCCATCATTCGTTCCCAACTGATGAAGCATGTCTCATTAGGGAGGCGCATCAACATGAATGGTCAGGCACATCGTGGACTGTTACAGGCTGTAAGATAACGCCGTACCCTGGCATTGACAGATCTTTAGAGAAAACGTTATCAGTAGGAAAGGCGTTTCTCTCCCTTCCTTCATACCTGCGCAGGTGTGACAAAGAAGGCAAAGAGGTTTGTGGTACAGGGGGCGGGGGCAGAAATGGGAAGGAAAGAAGGAAAAAATACCCAATACATTAACAAGGCCTTGCTAAATTAACTCGGAACCTTTGGAGGAGACATACATTTACTTGCTGTGCTCTAAAAATGAAGAATTTAGATAAGTTAAATAGTGTTAAGGAGCACGCATATTCTTGAGAAATGTTAAGATGAATCAAATTATTACCTCTCTTCCCCTCTTTATCATTATGAAGAAGGTAACTGCAAGTCAAACTTGCAAATGTTCAGCTTTTCCAGGTTATTTTGCTGCTGTAGCCACATACTGTTACCAGTCTTTATCCTTTACCTGTTTGATGCCAAGTGATCTGGTGTTCTACTTCTGGGCTTGCTCTTCATTTGAAGCAGCATGGATTTCCAGGGGCTTGTCATCATTTGCATCACCCTTGAGGAGGGAAAAATTTCACAAAATTGCACAAAATTTCAACTGAGGCAATCCATGATTAACGTTTTTGCTAGAACAGAAGCCCTCTTCAAAAGCTGAAACAAAAACTTCTTGCAAAATCAAGTGGTTGATGAGACTAATTCAGTATATTATCTTCTCCCAAACGGTTCCTAGATTTTAGTCTTCCTGTAGTTAGCTGAGCAATTAAAGGATTTGAAAGAACACGTAGTTCAACAGAAATGCTTTAATTGACTCATTTTGCCTGCACTAATAACAGAGGATGAGTTCCCACAGAGTAGTTGCTATTTTGCATTCTCTGAATTCTGTGCGGATTCATACAATAGGTCTCTTTTAGTACATATCCTTTGAGAGAATGTTCTCACACTTTCCCCGAAATAAATGGTAGACATCAAAGAACGAAGAGAGGCTTGTTAGAGCGTCTCGTCTATCTATTTGCCAAGTATGCTATAACAAACAGGCATTTGATTATAGTTTTAAATAGGTATCAATAAAAAAAATACTTAAAGGGCCACACACGTGGCTAGGGGACCGAAGCACATGACACACAAGGACAGGCTGAGAGATGTGGATCTGTTCAGTCTGAAGAAGACCAGACAAAGGGGGAACCTAATGGCTATCCACAGTTCCTTAATGGGCATTTACATATTTGGAAGAGCCAGACTGTTCTCAGAGGTTCACACCAAAAAGACACAGAGCAAAGGACACAGAAGCATGGCAAATTTCTATTAGATCTAAGGGGAAAAAAGAAAAACACATATCACTGATCGAGCACTGGAACAGGTTTTCCATACAACATTTGAATCTCCATTGTTGGAAATATTCAGAACTTGACTGCACAAGGCCTGAGCCACCAAATCTAACTTCAAAGCTGTCTCTGCTTTGAACAGGGGGTTTGATGAAATGATCAGAGGTTGCACCCAACCTCAATTTGTCTTAAATTCTACACATGAAAATTAAATGGCATTTTTTTTATTCTAAAAAGATATTTTTACCAATATGACTTAAATGTAATGGCAAATGTAACAAAAGAAGCCAGAAGAGACTGGCAAACATAAACATTTCACAGGATGGGTCAGATTTATGTCCCAGCACAAATTAAACACTATGAATAAAGCGCCGAGTCAACGAGACCCTGCATATGCTGCACTGGAGACAGGGACTCAATACATCAAGATTCATCTATGAAGATAATTCTTAAATTTCTTATTCAAAATATGTCTAGCAAGATGCAAGGCCTTTAAAAGGTAATTCTTTCTTTTAAAAACCCATTTTGTTTTGATCACTACCCCAGATATTTCATAGTGTAGGAAATCACATCCACAAACCACACCCATTTCAAAATAATGATCTACACCATAATTCCCTGTACAGGATCTTGTAAGTTACGACATTTTACTACAATATAATGAATAATCTGACTCACAATGCCTCGTCTCAGGGATTACTCAATCCCGAACAAATGAACTAAAAATAAGTTGTTCACAGAGAGTTCTCTGTTTTTCCACTCTCTTGTTTTAACTTGTAAAAAGCAAATACGATCTAGGTAAGCTTCCCCCAACCCCCACCCTCCCCCGCCCGAAAGAAGGAAAAAACCCAAAGCAACACACACACAGACACACAAACGTACAGGAAGACAGGGGTCTTGCTCAGTTTCTTTGTTTCTGTGAGTTCAGTAGATCTCACCACTAGATCTATTGAGCCCAAGTTATTTAATTCAAGCCAATCCACCGCTAAACTGTCATTCCTCACACAAACTTGTTTGCTGAAATAGGAATTAAGAAGTTCTTTTACCTCCACCCACTGTATGTGACCACTATGTAAATAGCGAGCCTGAGTGAGACTGATCAAGCAGTAATATGGGGAGCCAGAAAAGGCCGTCCTTTGAGCTAGCACAGGACATAAACACACCTAATTTTACAACAAAGCGTCAAGGTCCTCTAGTCACACTCAAAACCAGATTGGAAGCAAAAAACGTGTTTAGATCAATGACCCAGAAGACAGGCCGCCTCTGTGCCATGATGCCCTCTCATAATTAGAACCAGGCACATTTTCAAGACAGTCTTTCTACTTTCTGGCTCAACACAACCACTCCGTAATATACGTGGGTGGCCAGAGGAGTTCACGCATCAGAGCTCTATCCCACAGCAGAAGGGGAAATATTTTGCAGCATTCTTACGCATCTGACGGTTTGAACGGAAAGGCGACTGATAAGAAATCTCCATAACACATTCATTAGTAAAGTTGAAAGGGCTAAACCTCTGACAATACCTGACTCAGTTTTAGTTATCTGCTGAGACATATATTTCGAAGAATGTGACTCCTTACGGAGAGGTTCAGACTTTGAAGAATAGTATCCGCGAATTTTTGTATCAAAGTGTTCAATACATTGGAATTCCATGGGATTTAAAAAAAAAAATTTAAAAAATCATTATTTGAAATTGGAAATAATCTTGGAACTAAGGGGACTGTACACAATGCTTTTTGTAAGGTTTCAGTACATGAGTGATCAAAAGATGCCCCAACTTAGCTCACAGTATCTAACAGAGATACATTGAGACCTCAATTTGAAATAACACACACACAAAAGAAGCAATTATTTCTGTGAAAATTTTCCTTCCATACAGAGAAAAATGCCAAAAAGCAACGTAGCCTAATGTCAAAACTACAAATGTGGGGTGGCTTTTTTCTCACATTACAGCCTAGTCTGATGCAGAAGTTAGTTTCTGTTGCTCCCTCTGAGAAAGTCTTGCAGACGGCCAGGCCCTTTTACACTGGCACCTAACCTCAGAAATTGTAACTCCAAAGGTAAGTATATATCTCTTATGCTTATGGAAAATTCCTGAAAGGTAGTCTGGCCACCAGAAAAAACACACACCTGCAAAAGAAAAACAAAGGCTCATCTGGGCTCACAGATTAATAATTTACCTTTTCTTCTATCCTCTTTTGTTTGCAATGTATTGCTTAGAATAAAGAGAACGTCACTGGTTTACCTTATTCATCCTCCCCTAGTCAATCAATAACTTATTCTCCATCTTTTATTTTTAGCTGAGCTTGAACTTAACTCTCTCAGAAACAGGAAGCACTTTTAAAAATATTACTCTTAAGTTGCCCTAAAAAGCTCAACTTTTCGTGGAGTAGATTCTGTCTTTCCTACCTCTAACACATTTAAATTCAACACAGCCCAAACTAAGGATCCAATCCAAAAGAAGTAATAATTTTTACAAGTTTTACTCTGTTGTTGTTCTTACTACCAAACTGTAAAAGGAGAGCATATGACAGGGAACAGCATTTTCTGTCAGAAGTAGATGTTTATCTTTTAGTTCAGGTGGCCAAACTTTTGCTTGTCTGTTCAGAAGCTACCCAAGACAAGTCTTACAAGCATTTAGTGTAGAAAGCAGCTCTCTCAGCTGCTTATGTTGTGTTTTAAAAGATCCTCAAAACACAAGTGACTTAAAAACTCTCCTCTCCTTGAAAACACAACTTAAGGTTTGCTACAGTCATAATCCACAATGCTTATGGTAAAGGTCCCCAGTCAACACACTGACATCACAACTTCCACCAGAGCTTCCAGGTGAGGATAATCCAGGTCCACAATTTCCTTGATGCTTGTTCCGAGCAAGTGCAGGAAGCAAGTACCCAAAGCTGAGCAGTCTTTGCACTTGGAAGCACTCTGTCACCAGCTAACAATTAATAAAATACCCAGACACAGCTATATAGATATAGCTATATTTGTAATATTTATGTATTTTTATATGTGTAATAAATATGTAGAGAGGTTAAAAATATGTAATATATATTAGTATTGGTAAGTCACAGATGGCTTCTGTCAACAGACCAGCCAGGAATGAAAACCTAACAATAAGCTGCAGGAGTTTCTCTCAATCTCTGAAGCTGTTTAAACAACCAAATGACAGCAAGAAAAACAAAACAGTTTTTTCTAAGGTCTTATTACTGACTGGACCAAAGTGGGAAAGAGCACACATATGAAGAAAGGAACAAGACCTGAAAAGGAGGGTGTTTTTAGAGTTCTAGCGCTGTTCTGGTTTTTCACATTTCAGCCACTTCAGTAAAAACAACAGGTGCCCAATTCAGTGTTGGGGGAAGAGAAAGAATCCAGAATAGCTGAAAATACAGCGAAAGTCTTTGAGTGGTATAAAGACAAGACAAAGCAAGACCTAACTGAAGAAAACTGGTTTTCTATGTGTTTCAGTACATATTAGCTCACTGGCTGGAACAAAACCTGGGTTTAAGTGACTTGGTGCCGTAACACATTCCCTTGTCATCTGAAGATGAAGTCATTATAGTATGAGAGCTAACAACCCTACAGCACAATACAACAGCACAAATTATGGAAGTATCGAAACCAGAGGCAGAAGAGGAGGGGCAAAAAGGCTGCATTTCATGAAAATAAACCTTAAATGAGCTGACTGACAAACAGGACCCAACTGTTAGAAACTTACAGGTGGTATGTATTGAACTGTGGCTCTGAAATACTGATCTTTAAGCAGTTTTCTGTAAAGAAGTTATAATCCTTTGTATAGAAAACCACAGCCCTTAAGTTTATGCTGTTGAATAAAATCCTCAAGCTGCTATGGTTCGTCTGTCCCCCTGACCTACGGACAGGTATTAAAGCTGATAAACTCAGCCAGTATTAAACAGAGATTGCTGTGGACAAGGGAAAAAGAGAAGCTGCAATTCACTGGCTTAACAGTTCAGCTAGTTCAACACTTTTGTAGGCACTGGAAGGCAAAAAAGTGTAGAAGAAAATAAATGTAGAAAAAGATGATCTTGCATGTACTCTGATATCACTGGTCAGAGCAGAGGGACTAGTTACTCACAAAGACTAGCTGAAGGCAATGCAGGGTATTGGCCTTCACAATTGCAAAACCCCAGTAATTAAAGTCTGATGCCTCCTAAGGCTACTCAAAAGGGTTTCAGATGCATTGTTCCAAAAAACTATGTAAAAGCATAAGTTGGTATGACTCTCTACAAATTTTGCAAACTAAGATAAACAAGCTTTGAGGGACACATCTTCCATTTCACTACGGCTTCCCGTAAGGATTTACAACCTGATAATATAAATGTTAACACTAATTCCACCAATTTTTGTGGAATTACTCCTTGTGAGTAAAGATCACTCAAGTAAGCAAAAGATTTTCAGAAGATAAAACCCTTAAAATATTCCTGCCTGCCCAACAAGATGGTTACATTTCTTCTACTATCTCCTCTACCTGGGGGAAGAAGTAGAGAAGCTGTCCCTTTATATCGAGATAAAGTATACAGAAGCCGAATAACTGCTCCTGCAGTTATATAACTGTCCCTTAACAGGAAAATGTTTCACCCTTCTGGAAATGAAAAACGTGAACACTGATTTTTACTTATGGTACTTGTGTAGTTTTAGCAGAGGGCTTTCATCCGGACATCCTGAAGAGCTGGCTCCTTCAATAAGCCAGCTTCAGGATACAAGAATGCTATACTGTAAACAGTGTATTCAAAACCTTATCCGACAGACTTGCCCTATGGAGGGGCTCCAGCCACAGTGTTTTGAAATGTAGCAGCAGAAGGTCCTGGAATTCATCTTTCTTGGCAGAACTCAGATTTCAGTTGATATGACCTCAATTTGGCACAGGTTTTTGTTTCATAAAACCTTCAGAAAATTAACATACCACATCTATTTTAATGACATATTGCTGCACAAACATGAAGTTATGCACAGCTGTGGTACCTATGACTATCAAACAAATTATGAACAACATAACAAATTAACACAAGCCAAGAAGAGCCACCCATATATTGCTTGACTATTTGCAAGAATCCTTTGTGTAGCAACAGAAAAATGCTAGAGTGAATGTCAAAAACAAACAAAAAAACCCATCTTTTGCTCTGGCATGGTTTCACAAAATGGGTTACATCTGCTGGAAGAGCAACTCAAGAATAACATCTATATTTGCCTTCACTAGTTAAGGAATCTAGCTGCCTCGTACAACAATAAGAAATAAATATACAAAACCAACCAATTCTGTCACACAGCTGTCAAATTAAGACAGAAATCCCAGAATCTCTCCTAGAACCTTTTGCCAATTTTAGTACATGATAGTTAGAAGTATTTATTTTATTCCATGACATTTCTGTATCAGTAAAAGCTCCAATAAAAATGCAACTTGTAACAGAAATTCTTTTGCTGGAAAAGTTGATACTGATTTGGTGGATCTAATCACCTGTATGAACAAAAAGTACTTTTTTGCACTAGTATAACTAGTGCTTGTATGTATAAAAAAAGGTAGAGGTTTTCATTGTTAACCATGACTGACCACATCCTGATAGAACAGAATAACACAGATAAAAATTATCTTTAAGATAAAAAAGAAGAAAAAAACTAAACAAAAAAACCCCAAACCCACCCCTAGCCTCCCCCGCTCCAAATTCTCAACTATGTATTTTATAGTGCTTCACCAAAAGGAAGTTTCAGAGCAGACTTCTTCCACTAGAAATACTTTTCAGTCCACATTCTAGTGACTTCAAAAGCATGTGACTTTTTACAACTGCTACTCAGCTTCTCCAGACACCAGGGTTACAATACCGTCTCTTCAACAACTTCAGAGGACAAAGAAACAAGGAGGCTGTATACTCCAGTGGTAAGAGATCACTGAGCATCTGAAATGCCGGCAATTTCACCAAGTACATAGTGCTTCTTCACATAAGTCACAGGTTTTTTGTATCTTGCCTAATCCGTGAAGTTAAATGGCAACAGCTAACACTAACAATATCTGATCAATCAGATGAACTTTAGGAGGAAACCATTCAATGGCATTTCATTCTTTTCTGCAAATAACATATTTTGGCAACTAAGGGGTGTGATTTAAAGATTCTGCAAGGAGGAAGAGAAAGAAGCATGTTTACTTAGTCGTCTCCACAATTTTGCATGTCATTTGTTTTTCTGCTGAGGTAGCAAGTGCTTGAATAAGCCTTATAATAAGATGAAAGCTTCAGACGTTTTTGCCTTCCAATAACAACCACATGTTTCTTTTTGAAAGCCTGGGACAATAAAATAAAAAGCTCAGCTAATTTCTACTGATGCTGTCAGTTTGTCTTTTTGAAATATTTTAATGTTGCCTACTTTTTTGAGATACTTTTTGGCAGCCTAGATTTTAGGAAAGGTATAGTAACTAACCTTTGTTTATTCAGGGAGCTATACAAGCGCATTTACTGAAGCGCCTCGGGTCGATACAGGACGAGTATCCACTGATGACTCTTTCCACTCTCATAAGACTCAGCAACTGACAGGACACGCAAGCATTTCTCCAACCCAGCTTGTTTGGAACTAGTCCCACACCTAGACCTACCTAGGGAACTCAGTCCCATACCTGCAGTCTATTCAAATGCAATTGCCTCTCCAAAACATCTCTCTCTCAGTGGCTATCCCCCTTACGTCTTAGGCCTCTGGGTTGAAAATACCATGTTCTGGTCAGATAGGACTTCTGGCTTACAGCAAGCCAGAAGCCATACATCATTGTCAACCTAGTATGAACTGTTAACAGTTGTGAGCTATGGCTCAATCAGGAGGTCCACAGTAAAAGACCAAAACTTTCTGCCGGTTCAAAGCTGTTTTGAAATCACCTGCTAGTTTTGCCAGGCTACATTAAACAACTAAAATAAGAGATGGGAAGCAGTCTGCAGCTAGGGCAGCAGTTTGTAACAACAGAACAAGCATAGCTGTTTAGAAATCAGGAATTGAAGATGCAGTGAGTTTAGAAGGGAATTTAAACCCACAGAAGCTTTACATTACACACCTGAACTTTTATTTCTTTAAGTAGCAGTTAAAAAAATTTCCTAAAAACCTTACAGGCTCTCTCTGGCACACATTTAAGCAAGACACACAGTTCTCCAGTCTCTCACACTCTGGTCCACTGAGCCATCTACATAGATTTCCTAGAAGTCAGTTTGCTTATCTGTATCAGAGAGGTACAACTACAAAGACTGCTTGCTTCTGTGGGGTAACAGAAATGTCTAGTAGATAAAAACCAAAAACATCAAGATACTTAACTCCAGAAGCTTCAGGCAGGTTATAAATTATGATCAAGACATTACATAACGTAATGGTTCATTAAAACAAGTTCCCATTTCTTCACTAGTCAGTGTTAATCTTCAACCGGTATCATTAATCAATTTTGAAAACTTGGTAGCATTTTGTAGAACGCAAAATGCATTTGAAGGAGCAAAATAGGATCTCATTTCAGATTTTTTTTTTGGGGGGGGTGTTATATATGAGTATTTGCTCTAACATAATGATTTCACTGTATACTGCTCTACTGGACAATAATATCAAGCAATTTGTAGAAGCAAACAATTATAGACATACAAAACTAAAACCCTACAATTCACTACAGTTGTGTACCATCTTGACCAACTTCACAGACAAAGTTTAAGTACTGTGTCCAGCTCTGGGCTCCCCAGTATACGAGAGACACGGACATACTGGAGGGAGGCCAGTGAAGGGTCACAAAGACGATGAAGGGACTGGAACATCTCCTGTGAGGACAGGCTGAGAGAGCTGGGACTGTCCAGCCTGGAGAAGAGAAGGCTCAGGGGGATCTCATCAGTGCGTGTAAATACCTGAAGGGAGGGGGCACAGAGGACAGAGCCAGGCTCCTTCCAGTGGTGCCCAGGGGCAGGACCAGAGGCGATGGGCACAAACTGAAACACAGGAGGTTCCCTCTGAACATCACGAAACACATTTTTTACTGTGAGAGTGACTGAGCCCTGGCACAGGTTGCCCATGGAGGTTGTGGAGTCGCCATCCTTGAAGATATTCAAAAGCTGCCTGGACATGGTTCTGGGCAACCAGCTCTAGGTGGCCCTGCTTGAGCAGGGGGCTGGACCAGATGACCTCCAGAGGTGCCTTCCAACCTCAACCATTCTGTGGTTTTATATAGAAACATAATACTTATTATGTATATTTTTAAAAATCTAATATGAAGTCTTAATACACACTGCTTTAACACACATACATAAGCAAACAGTTAGATACCAAAACAAACATTAACTCAAAACCAAGGATAAATTCATTCATGTACACTGAATAATATGACTTAAATATAGCACAACTACTTTGATGACTATAAATCAACTATGGAAGAGCATGGTGGCTGAGATACTGAGATTTAAAGTAACTAAAGGCACACATGCCTTAAAATGGTGGTATTGTATAAGCGTGGACCACAGGAGTGCTGGAAGAAAAGACTTCCCTTCTCTGGTGAAGTACACAAGAAAATCGTACTGTATCAGTGATGGTCTGTAGGGGGATTAGGGAAGGCTGCTCTGTAGGGGGAATGAGGAAAGCTGCTCCATTCTAAAACTGAAAATAAGCATGCAAACATTCACTTAGTTGTACTAGCAATGTTAATTCAAAAATGATGTTTTAAAGAAACCTCAGTGCTTACCAAACTCTGGAAAACAAAGCCATTATGTTAGCATTTGCTCTGTCATCTCTAAGCAGACATCAGAACAGTAATGCCAGACCAGAAAACAAAAAGTGACTCGCATAACAAAAAATAAAGATGAATGTTATTCTAACAAAACAAAAAAAAGAAAAAAGAAAAGAAAAAAAATTCACATATGTGAATGTTAGTCTGACCCCTCATACAGTGTTTAACAATTGGAAATCCAGAAAGCAGAAACTGTCAGCAATGACTGCGCTTGGTACCTCACAAGGATGTCTGGTTCAAAGCAGATTCAAAAGAAATTCAATTTTTATTGGCAGTCTTCTGGATGAGAACCAATTAAACCAAAGTTTCCTAAAACAGGGCTGTAAGTATTAAACCACACAACTAGTTATCTGTGACTAAATCCCCAAGAACTGCATCTCTCTATGAACTGCTGGTTTTATGACTAGATAGTAATGTTTAATAGAGCAGCACACAATGACATTATCACGTTAGAGCAAATATTCATGAACATTCCAAGGAAAAAAACAAAAAGGGAATAAATTGGAAACAAGATTCTACTGTCTCTCTTTAAAAGAGGCAATATCTAATAAAAAAAAAGTTTTTTCAGATTTTGAAACATGGAGCTTGTCAAAATAAATTACTAAAAAAAAAACCTTTGTTTTTTTAAATAATCAAGACTATAAGAGCCTTGATCCCTAGCATTCCAATCACAATACTCCCAGCCTTCCTATTAAACACTTAGTTGATTATACTAAAGAAAACTTCCAAACGGCATTTCTGAAAGTTTAACTTGAAATAAACTTAATATTTTACCACAGCTTAGAAAGACAGAATGAAACCTTTGTCTTCAGAAATAAAAGCTGAGTCACAGTGGAAAAAACCCCACTATTGTTTGTATATTCTTTGTCTGTAAAGGCAGTGGTAAATTCAGAAATCAAGTTCCTCAGACTTCTTACCTTATCACTTTTTTTTGCAGATTTCTTCTTCTTAGGATTATCCTTCCAAAGAGATTCTACAGCAATATATCCCTGAAGACTCCAGTCATAAAGCTGTGTACCAGCAACCTTTGAAACAAAAGATATTAGAAAGCATGAACTTAATAATCTGGGAAATATTATTTTGCTTCTTGTTTAAGTGGGAGAAGTCTCAAAACACAAGATCTTTAACATCTTCCTATTCAAGCTCAGGGTGTACACCATTAACATACATCTTGAAAAAAACGACACATGAGGAACAAGAAAAGCCATCTTGCTAAAAAACTGTCTGAAGACTACCTGAAAATGTATCAGTATAGAAAGAGGTGGAATGATGCTGCATAGAAACAATTGTTTTTCTTAGTATTCGACGTTCAACAGATTCAACATATGCAAATTATTTCTTAATTTGGCCATACTCATTTTAAAGACCAAAAAAAAAAAAAAATTCCCCTACTTAATTTGTTACTATTTTGCAACTTTACATTTTCACTGCTTTGACAGAACAGTAAGGGTACCCCTTTGTTTCTCTTTATTTGCTATTTAGAAGACAAACCTAATTTGCTAATAGATAGATGTAATGAATAACCAGCTATCAACTCTCAAAACAGAAGACAGCTAGGAAAGACAGTGTTCGCTATATTACACCACAGGTAATTTTACAACAGGAGAAATCCCCAAGTCTAATAAAAGAGTATCTCCTGCCCTTTACACGACATGGAACTGTAATATTCATAGCATCCTTTAAAACTCAAGAGTGTTAGGCTTTTACAGCTCCAAGATCAGGTCAGTACTCACCTTCATATCACTATCAGTTTTCTTACAAATAAAGAACAGCAAAAATGGACAACTTGCCCAACGAGACAGCTATTAAACTAAAAAGCTTACAAAATCAAGAAATAAGAAGGTATCACCCTATCTCCCACAGCAGGCAAAGAAAACCAAAACTATGAGAACAGGGCAAGTGTAAATTATGTTTCTGAATTTTTTTTTTTCCTGCTTTAGTAATCATTCTAATAAATCACAAATTTGTACAGGATTTATTTCCTCACTGCTCGTATTACTTTAATTTGTGTAACTTTGAACAGATGGTCAGACTGTGTATGTGGTAAGGGAACTGAGTTCAATACTAAAGTTTATTTTGTTCTGGTGGAACTTTAACTAGTGTTTTGGAACTGTATTGCTTTCCAGCTAATCATAACACATTCAAAATATTTTGTGTTTACTGTGGCTTATCTTCCATCTGGAAAAAACCTTCCATTATGAAGTTACTTAAATTAGTCTCATTATCATTAGAATTTTTGTTCCTTGTTGTTAGAACTTCTCAAATTTCCTGAAGTAGCATGTGTTATGCTTATCTTCTTCTTGAAAGAAAGAAAAACTTCCTAAGGCACCTTTATTTCTTTGACAACAAACTAAATTATTTCTGTGTCTTTTGAACCTATACCTTGTCCCTTGCCCAGTTCAGTCCATAAGACATAAACAGTTGTACTGGCACCACTAAGAGCATGACATGATTACAGGAACTGTGGGTTGAAAAGAAGGAGCTGGGGTCACTTGATCCATGTTTGCTGCAGAATGAAATGCTTGTGAAATCGCACTATGACTACTTTGTTAACAATATGTAGAAAAGCCAACATATTCTCAGTTTAGTTTCTCAGCATGCAATGTAGATAAAAAATTGCTAACCATAATTCTGCTCAATAATCTTGAACATATAACATATGGTACAGTCAATATTATATGCTTATGGTCCTGTGTGGAATTAAAATATGGGAGCTTGTTTACATGCACATTAGGCCTTCGAGACTGCTGATGCTACCCCAGAAGCGCCTACTATGGGTGTTTAAGGCCCAAGGTCACTTCCAAACTATTTCAGAGTTGCTGTCAAGAACCATTCAAACTGACTTTCGAGCCTGTTTGTTCAAATTTCAGCATACAAACTTACAGTGTTGCACTGAACAGAGGTGGTATTTTAGCATGTTGTAATTTAACACGAACAAGCTGGAAATTGTTACCTTCCAGAAATTAAGAATTCCAGATGACTGAATGGAAAACCGGTCCCTCTTTGAAAGAAACTCTTTGTATGAATGTTGGAATGAACACTTTGAACAGCTGGATGAAGTGTTTGTATTATGATTATTCCTTTTACTTTCCCTGGTTGGAACTGTCACTCCAAGAATAGTAGTGGCAACTGCAGTACTCACCTGCTTCCTCTTCAACTGTTCCATGAGAAAAAGAGGTATAAAACACAAGCCTAACGTGTGACTCTAGTGTTGTGTACATGAGAGGATGCATTGGGTGGTTTTAAAAATTTCTTGGCTATGTTCCTATTGACCCTGTAACTTGCAGCTTACAGTCTACCTAGAATTGTATTTTTCAACCCATGCAAACTGTGAATGCATGTGTGGGGCCCAGCTCTTGGGAGGTGTGCACAGTGTTGAAACATTGGCTGACTGTGGCAGACTAAACCATCTGGGTTGCTGTACCTTGTGATGTAGCTACTTTACTCCAGCAATGTGAATGACCAGTTTCTCATTTGGTGCAATTCATCATTCATCTGATCATATGACTCCTATAATAAGCATATTTTAAAGTTTGCACTGTTAGGTATTTAGAGTGTTTTTAAGTATTTTAATGGAGTATTTTTAGGCAGGAACAAGAAATGGCTTATGGATAGTTGTTGTTTCTCATTTTATGTTGATAGCTGTGTCCTCAGTAACCTTGCAGACAAAAAAAGCCCTGTTAGTTTGTTCATTGTGGTTATTTTTCAGTCCTGGAGGGTGTGTACTGCTTGCACATCTGATCACACTATCTTTCCAGATGAGCCATAGGTTTCTCTGACTGTCAGAGCTATTTTGTTTAAGTATTTAAGAATGAACACTCCTGATACTGAAAAAGAAGATAATCATCTATACCTGCAATGTTTGAATTGAGGGATTTTGGAGATTTAATACATTCATCCCTGGAACAGTTGGTGTGTTTTTTTCTGATGATCTTTATCACCTTCAAATATAGGGAAAACTCAGTCCATCATACTAACTTGTTTAAAACAAAAGTACAACTGTAACTGCCAAATGTGGTGACAAATACGCTAGCTCTTTGTATTTAAAACAGCCTACATTTTGGATTTAGTTGGGATTTGGTAATGTAGTTGCTGATTTGGGTTTGTTTTCTTTTAATTCTAATTATTAAATAGCCTCTTCTGTAAGGTAGTAACATGATCACTTGCCCAGAAGCACATCTCTTAGCATTGTGATACGTAACTGGTGTACTTAATTTTGTTCAGACAAACAAAGGGAAGTGGTTCTTTGTACCATTGTGCCCAGCAGCAGAACTTCTTGGCACAGGATGTTGTGGATGTTAAAAATTTGCATGGGGTTCAAGGGGAAGTGCAATAAGTTAATAGGAGGGAAATTCCTTGGGCATTGTTATACACATAGAAATCATCTCTGGCTCAGGAAATCTCCGAGCAGTGAATTGTTGGAGACTGGAAGAAACTTAAAACTTTCAGAACTGTGCATTTCTTCCATCTCCAGTTAGATGAACAGTGTTTGAAATCCTACCTATTACCAATGATGAAGTCTGTTACTGTAACTTCACTTAGCAACTCACACATTTTAATTAAAGAAAAAAGTTTTCTTCCAGACAGATGCATCAAGTTTTGTACCTCAACTGCAAATACATTTTGCTGTGTTTGTTTCCAACTCTCCAATGGAAAGTGGGAAGGAAAAAAAAAACCCACCACCCAAAACTTTTTTAGTCTTTTAAAGTATGGTCAAATCTGAAAGTTTACCAAATGAAGGGAACTATACCACTGTAAATGAAAAAGCAGTGATGAAGTACTCAAATGTGGATGAAAAATAAAAAGAACATAATATAAAGAATAAATAAAAAAAATAAAATTTATGTTCTTGAATATTTCCTATACTGTTCTATTAACTTGGCAAGTGAGCTGTGTACTGCCAGCATCCCTTTCTAGGCTTACAGAAATTTTTTGAAAGGCTTATGAAACACTTCAAAAAAGTGCTTCCAATTTCAGACTAAAGCGTAAAAAATACAGATAGTAACACCTGATGTGCTTAATCTTTGCTTTTTTAAGAAAAGAAAAGTGAGAGAGAGATTAGAGGAACCAAAAGAATATCTAGGATATCACTCTCTCCACATTAGTTTTCAAACTCTTACATCTAGTGTCCTGACCAAGACAACAAAGCTAAACCTATTCCAATCAAGTTTCAGGCTCATGGTCTTGTATCAGAGTTTTTGTTAGTCAAACTAAGAACTGTGAATTAATCAAAGGGCAATCATGCACTTCAAAGTTTTCATAAAATAAACAAGATACTGTGAAGCTGTTAGTAGCAAATCCATAGTTAAGACTGAACTGAGCTTCTTTAAAAACAATAACATCAGTTTGAACACCATTCAATCACTTCCCACTTCACTGTTCAGGAGGCAACTAGAATTTCAATATCCAGTTTCCAACAGAAATGTCTAAGCTTCTTAAATTTTGATGCTTTTTTTCCTGCCACTTGCATAATTTTCTCTCCCTGAGAATAAGTCAACAGAACTATTTGTATTTAGAGCATCTGACTCCTGGAAGTACTAAAAAAGGATTCCATCAAAGATCAGGGTATCACCATGCTGTCAGAGTTCAAACACAGTGTTTTTGACTCTCCCTATGTTAATGACCTTTCAGTTTTCAAAGATCATATGTTCTTGAGAATATCATATTTTCATCCTGACATCTCAGTGTCATTCTCAAGTCACCAGTAACTGGATAGCCAATTTACCAAAGCCTGAAATATAAAGTATTGCTGACACACTAAAATATGTGTGCTGTGTGTGGTTAAAAGCTGGATTTGAAAAAGAATGTGGTGGAGAACTGAGAAATCTGCCAGTACAATTAAGTGTGGATAGCAAGGCATATGAACTGACATCAGTAGGGGCTGTAAGCAATTGTTTGGTCTCTTCAGGTCTTTCTTTCACAGGAAACCCACATAAGCAACTGTAAGTTAACATGTTTCTTATGTGCCTGAAAGAACAAACGCATAAACAGGAAAGCATCCAATAAGCAGCAGAATTCTACCCCATTCCAGAATGTGCATGCTATCTTTCTTAAAACTCTATCCAACAAAAAGCAGAAAACTTCAATAACAATGTTTAACTCAAAATGTTGTTCCTACAACTTCTCTATAGAATCTCCTTTTTTTCTTTCCTCTTTCTTCCAAACACTGTTTTCATTTGCTCTCAAGGTATTTCAGGCTTCCTTAGTATTGTAAGTAAACATGCAAACTGCGCTTACTAAGCATATTTATGTTAATTTATTTGAGGTTAGAGATTCAGAAAGGAAATTATGTTCCTCAAACTGAAGACACTACAGCAGATGTTAGGACAAAAAAAGTCACTAGAAGAAACAGAATATCTGACCGTCTTTCAGCCTAGACTGCATGTTTTTTGACAAAATAACTATCATTTTGTTAAGTGCCAAGCACACTGACATGGCTTTTAAAAATGGATTACCAGTTAATTTGAAGGTAGGAGGCAACAACCAAAGTAAAAGACGCTTCTCCAAAGAAAGGTATCATCACTGACCTTTGCAATAGAAACTGCTTGCTGAGGGTAATACATGGAGGCACCAATACCCATGAGACCTGCAGGATACACTAACTTCTTTATTTTTGAGCCTGTTTCATAACAAAAAAACAAAACAAAACAAACACCCAAACCATTGTTAGAGTATATGTTAACCAAGACAGCGGAATGGCCCTACCCTTTTATTTATAATCAAAACAATTTTATTAACTACAGTTTACCATATTTCTGTTCAGTCCTATTGGTTTCTTAAGAAACATTAGTACTCTGATCAGTAATTATTCTTTTAACCTTTTAAAGAGAATATTTTTATTAACATCTTTCCACAGTGAAAATTACCTTACAACTATATTTACTGTAGTAATACATAATTTATTTCAGTACTGAATAATGAAGTAAAAGCCACAGTTAAGAGATGTTTAAGAGAATTATACCAACTGATAGTCTTTCTAAATTAAAAGGAAAAAACTCAGGCAAAGAAAAGTTAGGATAGCATTCTTTTGAATGCAGAACAAGCATTCAGAACAAGCAGAACAAGAAGCTTTCCAATACAAACTTTAAGTTACCTTGACTCACAAACATTGATTCTTCCACAACTGCTCTTATGAATAATTGTTCTTAATTGCAAATAGCCATTTGCAAAGCATTTGAAAGTACTTTTAAACTAAAGTACTTACAATTATGCCATGCCTATTGCTCAGTCCCCAACTAAATTTTAAACATTTTAATCAATTTGAACTCTCCATTCAATTATACAAGTCTAAAATCATTTAACTGCCTGAAAAGTTCATCCTCGTATCACAGCTGGCCACAGGTTGTGTATCCTGGCTGGCCAGTGACAATACGCATCGCTGAATCAGTTACAGGGCATACTGCAGTTTATCCAGTCAGAAAGGAACACAGAAGGGAGGACGTAAAGGAGAAAAGCAAGCAGTACAGGAGAAAAAAGGTCGTAGAACAGACCTATGGGAGTCAGGACGCAGTAGTTTTGTTCCTCATAGAACAGCTTGTTCTATATGCGAAGCCACACGTGCTTCTAATAAAGGAATAATGAATTTTGAAGAGGAAACGTGTATTAGAAGTGTTTAGTGTTTCCACTAACATATGCTCATGATGAGATGAGAAACTTAGCAGTAAACAAGAGACATTCATAAAGTGATGCTGCTAGTCAGGTGAAGAAGGAACTTGGTACCAATTAGTTATAAGAAAGCACAGAAAAGGCAAGCTTCATTGCATCTTTACAACCAGAAAAATTATGCTTTTGTTGTAATTTCTGGGAATGGGGAAATCTTCCTTAGTGACAGCTTATCAGTGTGCTTACAATATCACTTTAGGAATAAATATAATAGCTGAAAATATTAATGCCTTCCAGCAGGCTGCTACCTACTGCAGATACCCATTAGAGGGAAGTTTAGGAATACTCCCGTGTCCGTTCCAGTACTACTCAACAGTTAGAACAAATTCTTTTCAATGGCATTTTAAACCAAGCTGGATGACTGCACAATAGTCACATGATTAAACTCTGAATACTGTATTTTCTACTTAGCGGTCAGCTGTATCTTCAAGTGTTCTGGTTAGAGCTGGAAGATTTTATCTGTACCTTCCAAGAGGGGAGGGCATTTTTCCGGTGACACCAAGGGGGGAAGGGATAAAAAAAGAGAACATTTGGTTCTAACTTTCTGTAGCATCAAAATTAAGGGGCACTTCCTTCTACAGTTTGAATACTTTCTTGAAATAACAGTCAGTATATATAACTATAACCAGACAAAAAGTTTTAAAATTATGGCTCCCATCCTAAAAGATTCACAAATCAAACATCTGTATTATGAGGGATTTTTATTTTTATTAAACTTAGGACCCTCTCATCTTTCAGATCCATCCCCAAGACTGCACTTCCCCACTGCCAATTTTGCTACAGTTGTAAAGGCTGGAAGCTGATCTCATTCATAATCACATAACTCAAGAAGCAGGAATTTGAAGAGAAAGAACTTCAAATGGGTAAAGTTGGAGACCTTGATTTTCATTTTAAAAAAAAAGCAAGGAAAAAAAAAAATACTGCTTTCAACATCTTCACGGGAAAATTAAATATTTTGAGGGTGCATATATAAGTGTATATATTCAAAGAATGCTTTCCATTTCTACATAGCCAGGCACACACTTCCAGTTTGTTCAACACGTACAGGCCCCACAAAGGTGTATTTTTATCCAAAGCAAGTCCTCGCTAGTATTTGAAATCTAGAACTTCATAGTTTTGTTACTTACAAGCTTTCTTCTTGTGTTACTTCATTTCACTGTATTAAGAATATCCCAATAAAAACACAAAACACTTTTTCACAATTAACATTTCTTAAAATAACATTTATTTCTATAAAAGCATAAATGTATTAGTTTCTTCAACTAGTGTGAAGAAATTAACTGTATCACATTTCTATAGCAAAAATGTGCGTGTATTTGTAGTACATATAGTACACCCAGAGTTCACAAGTATTTTTGCCAAGTATCACCATCTGCAGCAGCTCTGTGCCTGGACACACAATACTCAAAGGAACTCGAATATGCAACTAATTGTACATGTATCATACTTCAGGAACCTCTGTATTTTATCATAAAATATTCCTCTGTAGTTTTCTACAGTAACATGTGATTGAGAACTTAAGTAATTAAAAAGATTTTCTGGATAAAAAAAAAATCCTTTCCTACTTCTGCTATAATAAGCTAGAACTGGAAAAGATCAAAGACTAGCTTCCAGTAACAAATACAGTATTCATAAACAATAATTGATGGTTATTACACACCTTTTACATTAAGTTTCTTTATAATTGGAGGAACACTGTAGAAACATGCTTGTACAGTTAAGTCAGATCTCATGCGTCACAATTAAAAATTAGTATCCAAAAAAACACAAATAAATTATTTATCCCAAATCATAACATAAACAGTTCAAAAGGTTCCCACTTACCTCTAGCAAGAAACAATCCAACAATTCCAGCAAAACCTATCACGCCAAGCCTTGGATAAAATCCAGCAGGGGGGTTTTGGAGAAATTCACAGCCCTCTGAAAAGAAGTCAGAACAAAGTGCTTTAATGTAATGTGAAAGTGGTTTTGTGATAAGGAATCATCAACACATGCTGGCAATTGTTACAAAACATAAAGAGTTATCAAAACACATTTAACTATCATGCACATTTTGGATCTGCTGGCATAAATTTCAAAGCCTGTGAGATCTTCTCTAGTGACACATGAATGAAACTGAACATCGTATTGTATTTACCAATTTTCATAGAGGCTTTTTGCCTTTGCTCCTGGGCCATCTATTTTGTTTTGCTCTTTTGCATCTCGATTATATCTTTTTCAAATTAGTGATAAAAACCTTTGCAAAATGGATTCTTACATTTACATGTTAACACGAATTAGTTTCAGTAAAACACTGTACAAAAAACAAAACACAGAACAAAGGAAAGACAGTATAAACAAAGCTCACTCTAAGATGGGAGTCCGATGGGTGAATGGAAAACTGTGAAAAACCTTCCATACAAAGGAATTCCAAAGACTCAGACTGTTAAGTTTAAGGAAAAGAGGCGCAGTATTTGAAATGAGCTCTAGATAGCATCCATACTCAGCCCTGACAACCCTAAGTATGAAAGGATGCTTCCAAAACCAAAAATAAATACAAATTATTTTGGATTAATTCAAAATTCTTAGGACATCCAAGGAAGTAAACCAAAACGAAAAGGCTAAACATTACAAACAAAAGACCTAACACTTGGAACAAGTAATAAACATTGCAGGAAATTTCAGTTACTAGGCTGGGTCAAGCAAATACTACCAACTGGGAGTAAATGTGAGGCTGTTTTTCCTTCTTTTCTTGCATAACTCTCATTTTTAGTGACATTGGTCAACATAGATGCAGGTCTCTGATTTTAATTGTTTAGAAATGTTGTGTCATAATGACCTACAAAGGAAATTTAAGCATATACACAGTGCAAATAAAGTAGCCTCAAATGCATTAGAAATTATGTACATAATGATGCTTAATGGACCTCCCTTTTAACAGAAGATACAGTACAGTCTTGCATTTTAAATTGCTAGTTAAGAAAACTAAACTGATTTACCTCTACCATGCTCAACAGCTTTTTCTAATTTGGGCACAGCTTTAGCATAAAGATCCTAAAAAGAAAAGAAAACAACAGTAAATAGATACCAAGTAAGTAAAGTATTAACTACAGGTAACTGACCTGACGAAGAAAAGGGGGGAAGGAAAAAAAAAAAAAAAAAAAAGTGTTGAGTCCCTAAAATAACTTCTTTTTATTCCCACTTCCACCCTTCACTTACAGGGCTATGCTTGCTCAACATTATGTTTGGCATAACGTACAGCTTTTTCTCAAAGCAGTCTTTAAACACATATGAAATATAATACCTCAAAACACAGAAGTCAACTTCAATATTTCACTGAGTTCCTGGTCGGGTAGCCGAAACTCAGGATTATCTCAGGTTTCTCAGTGTACATAGGTATTGCAAAAATACTTGAGTTGATGCAAAGAAAGGAAGTACAGCATTGTAACTCCTTCCTAGCACTTCACAGGGGTACATGACTCATTTTGCAAGGTGATAAATTCCACCTTCCAAAAGACTGTCTTAGGCTAACAGAACTACATGTTTTGAGTGCCTTGGAAAATGAGATGTCCATAGAATGTCCAAAATAAATCAAAGAACACTGCATCAACCCCACAAACTAGTTCTAGATTTTTTTCTCAGACTGAAAATATGCAGGAAGTAAAAGAATTCACACTGCCTTTTATCAAAGTAGGAAAAAAAAAAAATCTCAGTAAGAGCAACCCTGCTAATTGTTATTATGCTAATAATCCTTCAGAGAGGCAGTGTAAGACTGTCTATCAATTACGGAACAAATTCATAAACATGTATGCCCAAAGCTAAAGCAGAAAACGGTCTTGCAATACCACTTGAGCTATATCTGTGCAGAAGTGAAAGCATATCTTTAGAACTTTCATTTCCTCACTGGCAAGAGTGACCAAAAAAAAAAAAAAACCCAACACCCAAACTTGTCACGGAAACAGAAGTGTTAGCATGTGACACACAACATAACTCTAAATGGATGTTATGGATGTTGGTCTTATTAAAAGCCAATGAAAAAAGAACATGCTCCAAAGACTCCAGAGATGAAGTCTGATATTCTGTCACAGCTCATATATAACTGGCTCATTTCTACATCTGTGTTTTGAACCGATTTTCCACTACAGTTAAGCAAGCAATTTTGAAAAAAGTAAAATGGACACACAAACATAACCAATTTTATTCTCATTATTCTGGATTATGTTTTTAATTTTAAAGACAACTGAGACACACCTAAAATGTTATTTTCTTTAACATAGCAGGGGGTGGGGGTGGTGTAAAACCAAAACTATCTCTGACTACAGTTAAGCAAGCAAGATGACCCCAAACCCATAAAGTTTACATGCCCACTTCATAAAATGAGTCAGTAAACCACTGCCAGGAAATGGCTTGCTGTGTGTGAGCAGAAGAGCACATCTTATGTAAATAATCACCATGCAGACAAAATATAAAGCAAACAGGAAAACAACAGGCCAGTGAGACATAAGCACTGTTCAAGGCTTACCTGCAATCAGTCCAACTGGGCAACTAACCTTGTCTCACATTTCATTCCCAGTTAAGGTTACCGCAGGCAACCAAACCGAACCCATGTGTTTAGTTGGTCAGAGCTCTAACTGTACTGTGGAAAATCCCCCTTCTCCTTCAAAACTGAAGTCAGTACTCCTGCTGGTGGCACTTTAGAAACACATCACTAGACTGAGTAGCCCTGGGTATTTCTGAAAAAATGCTTCAGTACTGTTAAAGGTTAGTACCACAACACAGAGCTTCTAGGCAGAAAGGACACCCTGATCTGAACAGCTTGGCTTTCTACGGAGAACTGGAGAACCAGCTTGCAGCTTAAGAGGAGGATTCACAACAGCCAGAGTGCAAAGCAGAGCATCACCTAAAGTTGCCAAGAGGCAACCAGGTGACAAGGATGCTCTTGCTTCAAAAGTAAGCCTCAACATTTGCTGGGTCAGGAAAGAACAAGAAAGCCATCATATGCCTCTGCAATCTAATGTCAGTAATTTAGGCCTCGATTTAGATCTTGGTTTTCCTCTATGCTCCAAAGACTATTTTTGTATTTAATGACTGTTTAGTATAAACATGCTACCTAATAAAATACGTAAGAAAGTTTTGGGTTAAGGTCTGGGGGCTAGGTTTGCCACTCCTAGTGGCCTGGGATTTTCTCTCTTCCAGAGAGCCACATTCCTTCCCTAAACGTTCCAGTTCAGCAAACACTGATTTATTTTCTGCAAAGTTGTGTTTTGTCACAGTTGCAGTGAGGACAACTCGGTATTGCTGCCCCAAAACACACTGCTTGATAATTTAAGACCTTCTCCTTGAGCATGGAAAATGCAAATTTAATCACTCTCCTGTCTTCCTCAGTCACAGGACGGTACCAAATCCAGATATCTCCAGGCATCTTGAAGCTTAAAGTTTATTTTAGATAACAATTCTAAGCTCTAGTTAATTTTCTTTTAATTCTTTTGGAGGGATACAAAATGCAAACAAGCAGGGATTTAGTTCAGCAAGTTAGTAGAAAGAAACAACTGGTTTTGTGTGAGGAGGGGGTAAATATTATGATCCAAACTGTGGAAAATTTTAAGTAATGCAGCATTTCGGAAAAATGCTTGTACAGCTATCAACATTTACTTTGCTGCTATCTATTAATTCTGTCTCTTAGAAAAAAAATCCCAGCTCAACTTTTTTCACTGAACCACTACCACATGCGATATAAAACCATTATACCTGACACCAGGCTGTATATGGTTCCATAACATGCCGTAAACGTGAAACCCCCTCTTCCAGTTGGGTTTGTGGATTCTCCACATACTTAGTCTCACGAGCTGGAGAGGAGTAGAGTGACAGCTGTGAATATTAGCAAACAAGAGGTTAAAAACAAAGGTGTAATGGTGTAAGTAGGTCTTCAGGGCATGAACAGTCTAACCAGAGAACACCTAACACGGTGCTTACTACATAAACAATGCATAATAAAAATTCAGGCACAGCTGTGAGACAACCATTATGAGCAAAGTTTAATTATATACTATGATGAAGATGACTTCTAATTGCTATGCAATTCATCCATAGCTGCTATATGATCCAAGTCACAGGTTATAAATTAATATTAAACTAGTTTAATAAGAACACAGAACATAATTGTGAAAAATGTTTCTGGTCTTAATCAGCACTTCTGGTTCCCAGTTAACATACTAAATGTACTAGAACTCTGAAATCACAATCGATCATTTTCTATATTTGCACAAGCCATCATTAAAGGGTCTAAGTAGGTTGTAACAAAGGTAACATCCGATACAAATTTGTCTGTTTGTTACTGAGCAGGAAAATGGTACAACATCCCAATGTTGCAGTCATTGACCACATCAGCAACTGACAGCATTAATAGCGCCATGGGGCTGAGCAAATAGGAACTGCAATATCCACCTGAAGAGCAATGGGCATCTTCACATAATAAATACTAAACCACTGTATTTAGGGTTTAACATCACAATGTATTCATTACAATTACCTAAACATATTTAAAATTGTATTCCATTAAAACAAAAAAAAGTCTATACTGTTGAAGATGAACAGCAAAGTTTAGATCAAAACAAAACCTGTTAAAATTCCTAGCATATTCCTATATACTACACTGATGTTTAGTAGAAAGAGCTTATATTTTGTACATTTATACTACATTTAGTAGTTCATTATAAACTGATGTTTACATGTATTGTTGCCTCAAAGTGTAGCTAGCCCTGTTCAAGATAAGTTGGAAAACAATTGTATCTCTATCATAACAAGAAAAGCTGCTAACCATAACAAAATATATAATGACATAGAATTTGTCAAATAATTCGCTAACTCGTGCAGCTGGATTTCCAATAATACTTTGAAAGACAAGCATTAAGTCTCATTTCCCTAGGAAATCCAGTCATCTCTGGCAATCACAGTCACAATCGGTTTAACTTTGATCCTGTCAGACAACCTAACAGCCGTGTCTGGCACAAGGACAGAAGTCTCAGAGATAAGGAAATTCCCATACATTTTTTTATGAAGCTGGACAGCTGACAGTAGAGATCCAAACTAACATACACTGTGAATGGTAAGAAAGGCAGCCAGAACTCCACGGCTTGCACATTCTGCTTTGCTGAAGCTGACGGGCAAGTCAATTATTCAGCACACAGGTAACCTTCAGACCGCTGCCTCACTACTGACTCATGCCAGCGGTGGTGTAGGCCACGCCGACGGCCCAAGCTAAGGTTACTTCACCGGGGTGAAGTCAGGAGACTGCTTCAACTACTGATCCTCTCCTATTATGCAAGTGAACTGCCCATGCAGACACATCCAAAAGACCTAAGTATACACAAAAATAAGTTACATTTCATTTCCCTGCTCATGTAACAACACTTCAGCTTGGGTTGAAGTACTTAAAATTGTTAAACATCTACAAACTCTCATGGATATAAAGCTGTATTTAGTTATGAACTACAACTTTTTTTTTTTCCATGTTGGAGACTGTTAAAAGTCTATGGCAACAGTGCTGGTGAGTCTACAGTTTTACAGGGTGTTTTAAAGCTCTGCTTGTGATATAACCAAAACATTTGTAACATCTTAGACAAACAATAAAGTAACAGGTTTTTATTATCACTACTTATTGTATTTGTTGTTGCTTAGGTCTGCACGCTGTAAAGAAAGAAAAACTGATAAAATTCTGTAGGCTACTATATCGGATTCAAAGCATTGCCAGACAAGAATTTTGCCTGTAAAAAGAGAATATTTTTAGAAATAAAAACTTTTGATTTGCTGTTTTACAGGAGAACATAAATGAAATTTTATTAGAATTTGCCAACTGTACTTGTAATAAAAAAAATACATGGTGTTACCTGGATAAAAAGCAAAGAAAGTATTTCTGGGGATTTGAAACATGACCACAAGTAAATCTACAAACACAAACTTCTGAATGAAGAACAGAAGGCTTTGATGTAGGAAAAAGATCTTGCACACAAGCAAGCCTGACACTATCAAGCAGAGGGCATCAAATGCAACCGTCGGGTAAAAGAAGCAAAACCATATCGACATCTCTATTACTGAAAATAGAGAAGCAAGTTTAAAGGCAAGAATACAAAGGGTGAAGAGATGCACCTAATGCTTTCACACATCACAATATAATGTCTCTCAGAGTTCCATAGGTATTTCCATATAGATAGAAGAGGACTAGGGCTCTAACCATACTTACCTCCTCAATTTTCAGCAACTCCTTTTTGGAAGTCTCCTTCTCTGACGAGGAAGCATAAACCTGGATAGAGAGCAAGCTCAGGCTAACAGGGGTGGCCCCCAGCCGAATTACCTAGAAACATTATAGGAAGAGATGTGAAACGTTAAGTTCAAACAAAATGGCAACACGTTTGAATATATCCATGTAGACAATGTTCATGTCCCTGCATATGTTAATAAGTGATATATTAAGATGCTTAGATGGTACAAGAAAGGGGAGTCAGTGGTACACAATCTAATGCTCTCAGGCACTCAAATGAAAACACCTAAATTATTCAGATGGTATTCAGAAAAGCCTAAGGCTAAAGGAGACAGTAGATATAAATGCTGATCTCATCAGTTTTCATCTCACAAAAAGATCTTCTGTTTTCTCTCACTTGAAACATAATTTTGTCAACTTTCTTAGTATAGATATTAACAACATTATATTTATATTTTAACCAACTCTGTGAATGTCCGTAACACCTCCATTTTTCCATAGTTAGTACCAAGAAGTTCAGCATTTTATTTCTAGTTATTCGCTAACATCTAGATTTAGGGGAAAGAGAGACCTGCAGCTGAAAGTATCAGAACATAATCACTGCTTTCTGCTTTCACTGCTAAGAATTTTAGGAATATCTCCTACTTTTCTGTAAGAAACATGAATTACAGTGCATCATGACAGATACTTGATTGTTTTTGAATACTTCAGATTCAATCCAGTCACACAATGCAACTGCCATGAGTAAGGTGAATATAATTCTTCCTATACTCAGGGCCTACACTAAATTGTATTTCTTAACAGGAGAGACTGCTTTAACTTAAAAAACAGAGGACAAAAATCTTAGCTGTGTAGGGAATCAAGAATGCGTAGAAAGCATTTTCCAACAAATGCACATCCTTATTAACAGCAACATTTAACTCAAGAAGCGGCAGTTCCAACGGGAAACCTTTCAATGCCTCATATTCACGTTACTGCTCAGACAAACATGTGCAGAATTACAACAGCCTGTGGTTTGTTGCTATCAAGTTACAGCGCGAGCGCATCTAACAGCCTGCGGCCACCAAGCTGCAGAGAGAGGTTTGGCTCTGCTCGCGGCATCCGTTCCCAGAAGTCCTGCTGCTCACCTTGCCCTAGCTTTGGTGGCCGGACGCTTCCACCGCGAGGCAATTCACCTCGCCAATTTGGCAAAAGATTAATCCTGAAAAAGAAGCGGAGAGCTTTGTGCGGGCTTGGTAAGTTGCACCCATCCACAAAACAGCCTGACAAGCACCAGAGGAACTGTGTGGCCAGGGAAGAGGGGATGAAAAAGGAGAAGGCAGCAAGCCCTCTTCCTTTCCAGTAAGGGTACATTACATTGACCTAGCTGCTTGTGAAACTGAACCCTTGGTCAAACCAACACATCCTTCATGCTGTTACGATGAGAACTGACACAGCATCAGGACAGTTACTCTGAAACTTTGTTTCTGCCCTTTGCAGAACTGTTAGAAAATTATCCAGACTACATGCTTATTGCATACAGATCATTATTTGCAGCTTAAATTTCTTGCGCTGCTTTGCAGACGGAACATTTATTAAATGTATCCAGGAGACTCCTCAAACTCAGAACTAGACTATATAGTTGTCAAGCTTCCTGAAAATGTTCATTTACATGTAGAGAAACAGCACGCAAGAACTAGGTCATAGGATTTCTTTTCAGAAAGACATAATGAATCTGATGGATCAAAAGGTATGGAAAAACTTGCTTAAAATGGAAGTTTTTCCTTATTTGTATTTATGGAATCATATTACAGCACTATAATGAAACACCACAATGACCGGATCAGCTGTTTCACAGCCAAGGAAAGACATGAACAATCTTTAATAATGTTTGCTTAAACAAAGACTTTTCACATACTTTCATTAGCCAAGATAAAAACGTGAACGCCACTAACCATTAATAACTGTAGATATATTTCCTCATTCTTTCCTTTTTTCACTGCAAAACTGTTCTGTCACTGAAAAGGCAAAAATCTGAAATGCACTTTCAATTCTGAAAAACATGCTTTCAGTAAAATATTACTTCCTGTGATTTTTGGAACATTTAAGAATGAAATACACAGCTAAAAAAGACATCAAGATGTTCACAACTCCGTTCACTTTCCTCAAAGCAGTTTCAAATGTATTTAAGCTATAGCTACCGGTTACCTGAACAGCTGTATTCAGTGCAAGTATTTCATGTGAGCCTAAATTTCAAACAAGTCTAAAACTACAGCTTCGGTAGAACAACTACTAAATCAATGGCATATACTACACTCAAAAGAGGTTAGCAGCAGAGGAGGGTTTTGAAATAAGCCCTGAAAAACACAACTTCACAGAGAGCCACTCGGAGACAAGCATCTAAAACAATTCCTGAATATGGCAAAAGTTTGTTACATGAATATGCATGCAGAGTTTTTACATCTTCTATTTAACATTTCTATCAGAGTCCCTTGCAGTAAAAAAAAAAAACCCAAACAAAAAAACCCAACACCAAAAAAAACCCCAACAGCAACATCAAAAAATAATACTTTAATTAAAGTATAAATCATTATTGATAATCTCTGTTTAGGAAAAATAAATCCAGTCTGCTGCGTTAAACAAGAGGTGTGGTTTTTGACGCTCATCAACACCATTTATATTGTTTGAAAATTATCTAAATGTCACCAGCAGAAACAGTAAATCCAAATGCTTTAAATATTTGAGATTTGTATATAAAGACACACGCAAACAGGGGAGCATAAGAATGGAACCACCTTGGTTTCGCAAACAAATACCAGTGATGACAGAACTACTCATACTGAAAACACCATAGTATCAAAATACTAAAGTGCAGACATCTTCCAAAGGTTTCATATTTACATTTTAAACAAAATGAAATTAACCACTAAAAGCCAAGAAGAATCTCTCCTTAAATGCACTGTTCAAGCTACACTGCAAAGGTCTTCTACATCAGCCAAGTTCATGGGACAGATATAACCAGTACTAAAGTACGGTACGTATGCACACACTAACAGGTTTATTCAGTAGTATGAAAGATTAACTGTTCTACTTTCTGTTTCCAAGAAAGCGAACTTTAGGATCTCATTTCTTAATTTCATATTAACCATGTTATTACTAAACCAGTTGGTTTAGTAAAACATTTTAATTGAGCTGTGCCTTCAGTCTGCCTGTCTTACAACTATTCAGTTGATACCAAAAAAGTAGAGCTGACATTCCTCTCTCTAGGCAATGCTCAGCATTTCCTTTAAGTAAAAAAAGATATTACGTTTATTCCTTTCTCTAGCTGAAGAAGTCAACTTTATCTGTAGACACCAGATCACTCATAAGCAAATTCCATCTGAGAGTTGGAGGGGAAAAAGACTATCACATTTCATCTTCCATTGTCTTGCTTGACTTTCTCAAAGTTCTTAATTCTTAACTAAAAATGCCTCTGGGAAGAATAAATCCTGTATTAGGTCACAATACAAACGGGGCTGGGGAGGGGTGGGGGGTGGAAAAGAGCTAAAGGATCAACTACAACTTTTGTCTTTTTTTCCTCTTGCCTGTGGTTTCTCAGTTCACTTGTTACTATTGTCAGCCTGTCAAAACTGGAGAAAGGAAGAATAAAAGCAAAAAAAATCCTTAATCATACTTTTGTGAAGGCTGATATTTGCCCTAATGTATGAAACAGCTTCATTCTTCTTTTTCCATTCTTCCCCCTCTCTCTCAACCCCAACTAAAAAAAACCCAAAACCCAAACTCTTGAGCTCTCCTGTTCCCTGAAGCACAGATATTAAAGGCAAGAAGCCACCTTCCCCTTTTGCTCTTAGAGGCAAAAAATTAGGTTGGCCTGAAGCACTGGAATCTGCCTCACCTCGATGGTTGTATAAAAGTAATGACATTATGCACAGTAGCTCAAGCCAGAGGTTCACATATAACCTCTTTCATGACGATTCAGTATCACTTATGGAATTCTCAACAATTCTGAGATAAAGTCCTTACATAAGAATTGCAGCAATTGCCCCAACATTAAAAGTACCAAAAAAATGAAGTTGCGACAAGAGTAAAGCAAACATAGGCTGCTCAGCATATAAATGCATTGATGTATTATCAATACTTGACAACCAAAAAAGATACAAAAGAGAACGAATTTCAAAAATTGAGTGTCACCAGTTTTTTAAAAACAACTCCTGCTTTGTGAGTAGTCATGACAACAATTTGATTGAAACATACAGCTTGCTTTTGGCCTGAAGGCACCTGGGGCTCTTCTTATCAGAGGCAAAGACCTTTGAGACAATGATCTGAATTAAGCCCAGATCATGCACCTTTGCCCCTTTTCACGGATTTCGCCGACAACCTACATGCAATAAAGGGAGATTTTCACGAGGAAGGCTTTCACAACTGTACGAATCCAAACTCCGTAAGACGACTAACTCATAGCTCCATGCTGCTGCATTCAAGAGGTAATTCTGAATAACGAATGTGCTGTTCACGTGTTTCTTTTTGCGCCACACGGACAGGGCACGCAACTTTGGAGTATTAAAAAGAGACATTATGCAGCTGCAGCAAAACTAACAGCTTGTGAGAGCTGTAGATAAAATACCCCGGGTTCAGCTGCCAGCAGATAATACGGGTTTTTAGGACAGTTCTAGCTGGAAGGTGAAAAAAAAAAAAAAAATCATTGGCGGGTAACAACGCCAGGGTCTCCCCTGCCGCGTCTCGTCAACCGAGTAACAAAAAACCGGCTTTAAAACGGGAAGCGGGAGAGAAGGGGCCCACCCTCCCCGGGCCAGAGCCCCCGCCTGCAGGCCGCCTCAGCGCCGGGCCCCCCGGCCGCGCTCCCCGGCCGCCCCCTGCCGGCCACCCCGCCGCCGCGTCCCCGCTGCAAGGCCCCGGGCCGGGGCTGTGGTGCGGCCTGAAGGGGAAAAGCCACCGCCCGCCTCCGCCCGCTCCCCGCCTCGGGGCTACGGAGGGGCGGCGGCGGGGGCAGCGCTTTCCTCACCTTGAACATGGCGGTGCCGAGCGGGCGGTAAGGACCGGCCGCTCGTCGCTGCGCTGTGACGTCGGGAAGGCCCGCCCACCGAGGAGGCGGGGCCTCCTCCGAGCAGACCCCGCCCATTGGCGCCTGGTAACCTGGCAACGCCAGAGGGGGCGGGGCTTCCTCCTCGGGGGCCCCGCCCACGCTGCCGCCGCCGTCGCCGCCGCCGCCGCCGCTGCTGCAGCAGCGGCGGCGGCGGCGGCGACGGCGGCGGCAGCAGCTTTACAAGGGGAGTACATCCAACACGCTTGGAATTCTTTTTCTTTTCAATTTGGACTTGGATCTTCCTTTGAATTAGCGCTTGCCGTCCGCTGGAAGAGGCTTGGGGGTAGAAAATATTCTCAATTTCAGTAGCTGACAGTGCGGGAACATCTCTTTAGAACTTATATGTCCTGGTTTCGGCTGGGGTAGAGTTAATTTTCTTCCTAGTAGCTGGCATAGTGCTGTGGTTTGGATTTAGTAGAAGAATGCTGATAACACGCTGATGGTTTAGTTGTTGCTGAGTACTGCTTATGCCAGTCAAGGACTTTTCAGCTTCCCATGCTCTGCCAGGGGCACAAGAAAGTGGGAGGGGGCACAGCCAGAAGAGTTGATCCAAACTGACCAAAGGGCTATTCCATACCATGTGACATCATGCTCAGTATAGAAACTGGGGAGAGTTGGCCGGGAAGCAGCGATCGCTGCTCGGGAGCTGTCTGGGTATCGGTCGGCGGGTGGTGAGCAATTGCATTGTGCATCACTTGCTTTGTATATTATTATTATTATCATTATTATTATTATCATTTTACCTTATTTCAATTCTTAAACTGTTCTTATCTCAACCCAGGAGTGGTTTTTTTCACTCTTACTCCTCCGATTCTCTCCCCCATCCCATCAGGGTAGGGGGAGTGAGCAAGCGGCTGCGTGGTGCTTAGTTGCTGGCTGGGGCTGAACCACGACACGAACTTATATTAAAAAAAAAAAACAAACCCAAAACCAAAACAGAAGCGCCGGAGTGACGTTAGTGCATTCTTTATGCCTGCACACGTGTCTTCAATGTATTTACCTTGCGGCCTTTATAAAGGCTATGCAGAGCTCCCGCAATGCCGTTAGAACTTGGATGGGGCTAGAGTACAGATATCAAAATAGGGTTCCGTGGCTTTCTAATCGCAAAATATTAAAGTGAAACCAATAAAACTATGCTTTTCTCCGTATCTTAACGCTCCTCGGTTTCTGCAGCCCGGGATGTGGCATCTCCAGCTCACTTGAGCGAGTCGGACGGGAGCAAGCTCTTTTCCGCTCACATCTGCTGCGAGGGAGGGTCTCGTACACATCCTATGCTGGCTGACTCGTTACTCAGAGGCAGAGGAACATCAGAAATAACGAGTGCTAAATTCCCGTCAGATAAGATAAACCAAGGCAATTTGCCTTTCAAGAAAATAATGCAGATCCTCCCTGTATGAGTTTTCTCAGGTCGTTCCCCCCCTGCAAATTGTAGCAATTTAAGGGTTGATGTTGCTTTTAGAACATGAAGAATAGCACCCTATTATATGAGTCCTGGAAAATTTTATCAAAAAGAATTTTTACATAAAAGGTAAAGCACCTGAAGAACAAGGCAGCAGATAGTTCACTGGGAAGGGTATCGTGGAAAGACAGAGGAGGTACGCACCCTCTCATGATCTTAAAATTTCTTGTGGCGATAGTTTTTGTTGTTCTCTCCTAAAGAAAAAGCCAACATTTCTTTATGGCAGTCTCTTGACAGACCTGACAGAACCAGCTATAGCAGGAACAGGTATTTTCCAGCCTAATGGGGATGTTTAACCATCGCGTTGTAGAATTGGGCAACGCTTCTCAAGGAGCTGCCTGTAAAATTAGCAGGCAGTCCTTCTTACTTGTTGGCACATTGGACTATTGTCAGGAGCAACATGAGGTAAAGTAAGACGACTTCAGGTTTGTGCCTTTTCTTTTTAAAGCTTTATTGTCTTTTTCTGCTCTAATTCACAGGCAGCAGCTGATGCTCGCAAGTTATCGGCATGTTGGAAATATCATGAACAAATGGAACAAGATGAGCTTCAGTACCCAGACCACAGGATAACAGATGATAATGATATTTTATTACAGATTTGGTTATGAAGGCTCCCTCTTTAGCAAGGAGAGTTATCTCTAAAATGTCTGTAAGTGACTGACAGGTGACGATGGCTAATGGGCCTCTTTCTCCATCGCATTACGCTTTGCACAGTCAGCTATAGCTGTGGAAAATAAGCAGCCAGGGCGCGGCCCGTGTTTGTGGAAAACTGATTTTGCAGTGTTTTATGTCAGTTTTGTGAGAGCGTGGAGATTGACCGGCTAGTTTGCAAAGCAGTCGCATTTCTTGATGCATTTTATTCATCCTCAAGGAGTCAGAGAAAGAAAATTTTCAAAGCTCAAAACGACAGGCGAGCCCACAAGAGGAGCGATGGCGTTGAGGTGAATAATGGCGCCTGCTCTGGTTAGTTCTCGACCAAAGCTAAGGCCCAGGCTGTGGGTGGGACCGGCTGTTTCCCAATTTTACAGAGGACAGACATAAGAACATTTCAATTCTCTTTTTAAGTTTGGTACGTGAACAGTAAAGAAAATTCCCATTGTTTCTGGACATGCAATGGTGTATATGTTACAAATACATATTTTTGTGAACAATTTATATTCAGTGACTGCACAGCAATTATTGAGATATAAACACCTGAAGAACAGATAGTTCTTTTGTAAAATTTTTTAAACCAAGCAATTTAATCAGCTCCAGGATCAGTGAAGTTTTTTCTTTAATGTGGATATTCATCTTTAAAGTGATTGATACGACTGATCAAAAAAAATGGGAAAACCTTTATAGAGAAGAATGATACAAATATATTAGCTTTCATGTAGGTGAATTGTTCTCCTATGGTCTACAAGTAATCTGGATGAAAGCCCTGCATACTTTGGTAGCAGGAATAACTGCTGGAGAAGGTTGTCTCTGCAAAATTTCCCTGGGACGACAATAAAATATGCCATAATGGATTACACATAGTCCAAAACATTGTCAGACAGACTTAAAAAGGAGCTGAAGTTTCTGCTGCTGAGGCCACAGAATAAAGAGTTTTGGCATGATGGATTCCTGGCTGGTTTTAATGTAAGAACCTATACCAAGTTTCAGTTTTATTTTGCATGCCAGTATTTTTCCCTTTCCCTGGTAACTGGCTTTTCTAAACACTTGTGAAAAGGAAACATTTCCTTTAGAAAGCTGCAGCTCAGAGAAACTTGAAAATGTTGCCACAGTTCAGAAACTATATCACCCCAGGCAGAAATACAGTTTAAGAAACGTGATCTCTAATCCTTTGCCTTAGCCATTACAGTCTGAGCTTTCATAATGTTGCATTAGATTGCTTATTAACAGTTTAATTTTTTTTGTCAGGAAAATAAGAACAGTCCTTTACTAGCAATACAATGACAGTTATTTGCCACACATTTATAGGTACAGGAGGAAAAAAATGGACTTGTTGCACATTCCTGTTAAAACGTGAGTTTGTAACGTCTGCCCATTAAGTATCAGTGCAGTTACCTACTCATAGTGATCACTGGAAAACATTGTAAGTCTGAAAGGCTGGCTTATTTTGATGTTCTCCTTCATGATAATGTATGTGTATTTTTTTTAAAAAACCCACATTTTTCCATGCACCTTTTATTCACTAAAATGAACAAATTTTTTAATACCATGACTTGCCACTACAGTTTTGCCAGCCTGTTTAGAATTTCTTTTTAAGGTCTTTATAAAATAAACTGCCTCTGACAGCTTTCTTTTTGTGTTGTGTTTTAAGTTAAAAGAATGCTGTTTGGCAGATCTCTCTTCCAGTTCTTTTGAAAATACGTAGTTAATAGAAAACACACAACTGCAAGGGCTCCAATAAACTCAACTTTCAGTTGTTAAGCAGTTTCACCTAACACTGTGAGCCTGGCTTTCTAAATGCTCCGCACAAAGCACAGTCAGAGGTGACATGTCAGGTACACAGCTTTTCTAGGTCGGTCTCCACACAACCCATTTCTCACGTTCCCGTCGCTTTTAGCACAGATTTGTTGAACAGCTAATTGGACTAGCTTTCATAAGGGTGTGTGATGATGGACCTTTCCCAGCATCTTTATGAAGGGGGTGCAGTTCACATATTCATAAGAATACTCTTTCATTCATTCTACTTTATTCAATTCCTAACTTGGAAAAAAAAAAAAAAAGGGTTGAATAGATTTTTTTATTTAACAATACTGTTTTATTTGGAGTGAAGCTTACCTTGTGCTTTTGCCTTTCATACTTAAGGATGGTCAGTTTTCAGTGTTTGTCAGAGGTCCTATTTCGGCAGCCATGAGGTCTGAAGTCACACACTCAGAAAGTAAATCGAATGTTAAGGACAGATGCCATTGCAGAGCTCTTTGTGCTTTCCCACTGACCTACCTTTAATTGCAGCAAAAGCATTACTGCATTCACATCTGGGGTAAACCAGTACTTGAATTTCAGCCCGTGCTGTCTCATCAGCTTCATCATGTTGTGACGGCATCCAAAATACACTCAGTGCTTTCTAAATAAAGATCCTATATTCTAAGACAGGGGACAGGTAGAAAAGAGAAACATATCATGCAAAAAAACCAGTGTAGTCACACTGCATATAGTGTCACTTTTGATATAGCCATGGTCAAACACTCAAACATTCCTTCCCTAATTCAAATCCGTGACTTCTCACTGCAGCCATCAGTAGCTGTAGTTCCACTTTTTTCAATTACTCCCTTCTGGCACCGATGAATAATTCTTCTGTTAACAAGTCGTTGATACTACCAACAGAGATGTCGGCTAATGTGTGGTGTAGCAATCCTCTTCTAAAGCACAGATACATGCTACCAGTAGCAGCAAGAACACAAACACCTTTCTGATGCCCTTAAACACCATCCAAAGTCCAACTCCTGTCAAAATTCAAATGCATCTCAGATTTCAGTTGAGCTGGATACATTTTGGAAATTAACTGAGGCTAAAAGGTGAAAGGTCTTGCATCTCTTGCCAGTCTCTTTAGGTATTTAGTGCATCGAGTCTTTTTACCTTCAAAATTATTTTCACAGTAATCCTTAATTTCCTAGCAAGATGATGTGAATATCTTCACCTCATTTGCCTGCAAATGCATTGACATCAGTATCTTCATAAATGTATATATTAAATGTAGTACCTTACTTACCTGAATGACAGGTTCCAGGTCTACCAAAACATTTCAAACTAAAGGCACGCACTCCTTTTACTGTGCTGCCTCTTTAATAATTAACAGTGACAAGTAACTGGGCTTACTTTGTTACTTATAACTGACTTTTAGGATGAGCAGTTTTGAAAAGTTTTAATTTCTATTTTACTCTCTACCAGGACACATGATGTAGCTTTCCCATGAATGAGAAGTAGAATGTATTACATGCTTACTATATACACATATACCATTACATGATTATTACAGTCTGCTACTGAAAGTCTTCTAGTGTCTTCATTTTTGCCATTAGGAAATTGCATTTTAATGTTTCTAACAGTATCCACACACACTTGTAAGAGTGAGAGGAGTAGTTACAGCGAGGTCCACGGGACTTACCACTCACACACACACGCACAGACCAGGTGGAGAACGCAGCAGGTACCACTACCTGCTGTGCAACATCTTGCACGATACAAGTTCTTGAGAAATAGGCCAGGATTTGTGTACCTGAGTAGCAAAGCCTATAGTTATGTTGTTAGTTAACTCTTGGCTTCAGCTCCAACTTGCTTCCCCATTGAGCCCCTAGGCTGGGGCTCGAAGCCTTGCAGCATCCTAGGACCCGAGCAGCAGACCGTTCCGCAGGGGTTTGTTGCGCAGCTCGAACAAGAAGGGAGACAGAGCTGAGCAGCACACGAAGAATCATCCAGATGTCTTCCTCACTGATGCTGCCACCATCATTCGATGTAATAGGAGAAGAGTGTAAGGGAAAACCTGTATTATTGTATTTCTAGAAGGCAGAATTTGGTTTCATGGCTTTATTTTTTCAGTCTGGAGTAACACCCTTTTTGAGAGGAAAAGCCTGTATTTGGCTTTTATATTTTTTCATTTCTAGATCTTCATTTCCATACAATTCACCAGTCACCTCTTCATTTTACTGGCCCACTACAGTGGCCATGCAGCCAACATGTTGCTCTTCTCAAGCTCTACAGAAGCTAGGAAAAATGAAGAGGACATATTTGAGAGAGAATCAGGCAAAACTGGAAGCAAGATGCCCTTTTCAGGACATAATCCTGTGTTTCTGTGGAGAGTACTCATAAGCCAGAAAGTCCTACTAGAGTTCCTTGCTCTTTGGTACCATGGCATTGTTCAGGCTGGTTTTGCACCTTTCCATTCCTTTGCCTTGTATTCATGAAAAACCATCACATCTGGTACCTTCAACTACACAAAGGAGTAACACCCAACCTTATGCATGCTCAATCCTGAAATGCATTTCAGAAACTCTAGGACATGCTTCAGGGGTCTTTCACAATCGCTAATGAAAACTGTCATTTAGATAGTTTCCCCCAGTGATCCCTTATGTATTTATAACATGTGTTATCACCTACTACTTCTTATACTCCCCTATGGAGGAGGGCTACGGCTGGCGTAGTTGCAGCTTATGGTGTAGGAACTGAAGGGGCACAGGGTAGCGGTGCACGGACTGACATTGTCTTTACCTTTAATTGTTTCTCTCTAGCACAGCATTTGAAACTGCCTCTTCAGTCTCGTAAATTAGTACAATATGGTGCTGACACAGGTAAAAACCAATGCTTTAGCTTGCTTTGGCAGTTTTATAGATGAGAAAAACGTCACATTTCTCGAGTGTGATTGAGTAAGTTCTTAATCCTGTATGTGTGTAACAATGCCTGGTATTATACAGGTACAGAAACTGGATGTTCCAAACAGGAGCGACTTCGCTGAACATCAAGGGATGGCAATTTCACAAAGTGAAAAGCCCAAGGGATCGATCTATTGCTGCAGAAGAATGGGAATACGAAGCAGGTAAATTGTATGCCTGGTCCCAGGCATTTTCTCTGGAGGATATTGGACAATTTCCATCCACAGCAGATGTGTAAATCTTCGAAAGTTAAGGCACTGAAAATTGCTAACCCTTCTACTCACTTTAATGTATTCTGCCCTGCTTTGAACAAGCCTGCAAATCTGAAAGCATGACTTCCTACACCGGTTTAACAAGTTTAGCAAAAAAATACATTCTTGTAATTAATTTTTACCATGGGAAAAATAAAAATCTCTGCACTGCAAAGCTAGGACAAAACTAAAACTGAGCAACTGTGATTGTTTTGTAAGGTTCATAACTTCTGCAAAGTACAGCTAGCTGATTATTCGGGTGTTAACAATTTTGTACTGAGATTTCTTTGGCTAGAGTATTTTGTTTATTTAACTTATGTAGAGGTCAGCCTCACTCCTCTTGTTTTCAGAGAACAGTACTGAGCCAAAATCCAGCTCTTTCAGAAATCAGCTAAAACACTTCCAATAAGGTTGTTAATTGGATCAGCTCCCAACTTTAAGACCATGAAAAGTCATTAAATTAAAAGCTATACAGTTCAGTTAATTATCATCACTTTTTTTTTTTTTTCTGACTACATAATTCCTTTTAGTGCTCTGGATAATCTGTCAGGAGAAACAGTGAAGGAAAAACTAGTACTCTTCCTGATTGCAATAAATGAATAGAGAATCAGGAGGAGAAGAAATATATATATATACATACATATATATATATATAAAAAAAAGGTTTCACACTCTGAAATGTCTTCTTCTGAAACTTCAATTTTTGATGTTTTGGGTTTCGTTATAATAAGTTAAAATAAGGTCTTGGTATCAAGTTGCCACCTGTGTTAGATGAAAAAAATCCTTGCAGAACTACCTGTAAGAGCCAAAGGAAGAAGTGAGAGCACATGTGACACGAGGCAAATCCCACAGCACATCCTCAGCCGACCAAGGGTGACTAGGACTCAGCCCTGGGAATAAATTAGCCATGAGGGCTTTCCGAGAGGTGCAAGATGACAGCAAAGCAATTTCTTGCTTTCCAGGAGTGAAAATGAAAATGTAGTGATACTACACCAACATACAGGAAAGCACTTAGGCCATGCCTTGCACTGACACCAGTGTTGCCACCACAAGCACAATCCCATGCATTTTGTATGACTTCAGCAATCTAGGAAGGTAAACTGACCACCTCAGAATTTCTCCCCCAAGATTATGGAAGTTAAACACAGGGGAAATACTTGCTTTCAATTAGCATTATGCAATTCTTTTGACAAAGAAGGGATGGTAAAGTCAGAAAGTCTCATCAGTGGTACTCAAAGACATATAAACAGACCCATAACATGCAGAGTTCACCACAGGAGATAAAGATTCTCACACAGAAAAAGAATCATATGGTTGGTGTAACTCAAACTTGTGAGATGAGCCACATGACAAAAAAAAAAAAAGCAAACAAACCAATGCTTAGAACATGCCTGAGGACATACTTAAATGGGTGTGGGAACGGAGGCTGCCAGTTTAGGCCAAAGACTTATCTGTCTGGTAAAATTAAATACTGCAATAAAAGGGTTAACCATTAAAGCCATCTATCTCATTAGAAAACAAGTATTTTTCTCGGCACAACTTCCTGAGCAACATTTATCCATAATACAGGAGGACTGCTACCAAGGGTGACATCACCAGGAGACACATTTGACAGACATCAGATACATGGCAAAAAATATATTTTTAGTTCCTCAAGTACCACACAGCATCAATCTAGAAGGCTTGCCGCTCAGCATGCGATGCTTAATGCTGGCATTCATTCCAATGGACAGATGACTGACGAGTCACTGGGTACTTAAAAAGAGATCATGCTGAGGTTTATTTTTGCCTGTAAACATCTCCGAAAGCACCTGTGAGTGCAACTAAAGCATCAAATGTAAAAGTGGAAAGTGTTAACGAAAACAATAAATTAAAGCTGCCTTTACACATATTCCCTACCCTCTCCCTTGAAAGAACAAAAATTTTGCACATGCCAAGAAAGTTGCCTTGGACAAGAAGGCACTCAGATTAAAAGATGACACTGAAACATCAGTAAGACTTGATAGGCTAAAGGCTGGGTGGGGGATCACATGTCCAATGAGTATGTTATGAACTCAAAAGGCACAGAACTAATACAGAATCTGTGCAACACCTAAAGCAGCAGTTTTCCTTTCCATATTATGAAGCTGATGGAATCGGAAAAGAAAAAAAAAAAACCCACAAAACCCAAACCCCCACAACCCAATCTCTAACAGAGGGGGGAACATCTGTTAAAATCAAGAATTTCAAGTCAACAAGGGCAGGTTAACTTGTGCCAAAGAATCTGGAAGGAATTAACTGAAAAAACCCTTTCCCAAACTAACATTAATTTCATATCACACAAAATAAGTGAACACAGATGACTGAACTACTGCCAAAAAGTAAGGCCGCATATTCAAAAAAAGCGAAGAATTTGGTACGAGCAACCATGAACCAGCTAACATGTGAGAGCTCTCCTTAGCGAAACAATGGAACCATTACTGGAGATTTCTAACCAACTACAGAGGTGCTAACAAGTCAGTCAAGCTGGCCAGTGTAGCATTGTGGAAGAAAGTATTGACGAAAAGACAACCTGGCTCACAGAGAAGGGAAATTAGAAAGTTGAACAAAAAATGATTGTAAATAACATTTACAGTGTGAAAAGACTGATACAGTGGCAGAGGACAGCAGTCTAATACATTTGGTCTCCTTTTGAACCAAAAAATGGGAAAACATCACAGTTAAAAGACGCCCTTCCTCCCATGATGCATCCCACTGGGACCAGCACAAATTCATCCACAGCATTCTCCCGTTAAAAAGTACTACTTAGTGTAGGATGAAGTCAAGTTACTGAAGGCCAGCGGGGGTGGGGGGTGGAGTTACTTCATGCAAACAGTTTTAAGTCATTCAAAGTCTTAAAATAAAATTAAATGCTATTTTAGAACCCAGTATTTAAAAAAAAAAAAACACCACAGTTATTTTCAAACATTTTTGATAGCAGATTGTCAAACCAGGGGCTTTGATCTGACAGCAAGAGAGCTACCAAAAAATAGTGGCAGAGAAAAGTAAAAGTGTGGCAAGGGACTGACAAGGCAGGCTTTCACCAGACTGCCTGAGAACGCAAGATCATCGCCTCCTGTCTTACCTGCCCCCCCCCCCGCCCTTCTTGGTGTTGAATGTTTTTCCAATCTGACACTTTAATCCTGAAATGAAGTTTCCCCTTCCTGTTATGGGAAACATTAAGCAGCATGACTTGGACTTCTGGCACTCTGAGGTCCAAGCGTGTGAAGAAGGTATGTTGTCCCAGAGCCCTCAATTCTGTGTACTCAATAGTGGGGAACAGTCTCTTCTCCTGGCTGCTAACACCAAAGGCTGGCTTCAGCTTTCAGTCTTATAGTTTAAATTTACGCCTTGACACGGAGGTACAAATCTAACAGTGAGGTCAACTCCAAACGTTACTTGAAGCTTGAAGTGCAGAGTAGACACATGAATGCACTACAGCAATTAAAACTGTGAAGACTGTAAAAATACAGCTAAAGATATCAGCTGGATGCTATATAAGGACATCCAGCATTTCTTTTTGGGATAACTTTAACGCAATGTTATGAATTATAGCGACACAACGTTTTTGAAGAGTTGCTTTACCGAGTAAACTCTGACGTGCTGTAGAAAGTAATCCAGGTCCACTACACTTTCAGTATTACAAAGTTTACACGAGAGTGTTTAAAGATTAAAAATATTTTATTTACACTTTTCTTTATACACATTTTATACATTTTTTCAGTTTAAAACCCGAACAGAATGCATATGCAAGTCTGAGCATACTGTATCCATAGCTAGGGAAAATTACTTTCTGCCAAAAAAAGACAAGAAAAAAAGGCTTTAAAACAGTTAAAAAGAGGCAATTCTTAAATTATTCAGAGAAGTTTATAGCAGCCCTGGGGTAATCATTAGACAGTTAATCCAAATGTACATATGAGGTCATATATATATAGTTCTAATTTTCTATAGGAAAAGTCTTTCCAATTGCTAGACACAAAACACAGCACAGTTTGAAAATAACTTTTCCTGTTAACTTATCAAATACATTCTTTTCAATACAAACAATCTGATATTGTACACTGGAATCAAGTGGGATACTATAGTGGAATTGCAATCTCCAGCATATAATAATTTATTTTAAAAAGATCTACAAAAATAACAATATATAGGGAAAAATATTTAAAATAAAAACATAGCTCACTCTTCCTTTCACCTGTTCCCAGAACTGACATAAAAGTTAGATGGGTCCCACTGAGGTAATAAAAGCCCCCTAAGCATATCTAACTTTAAGTCCTACATAACACTGTATTTTCCAGACTTACAATAACATTTTCTACCAGAGCCATAAATAAAAACTACCATCTGCAAATAGAAGTGGTTTTCCCCTAGCTACCAACTTTATATTAATCCAAAGGTATTTGAAATTGATCTTTGAAAGTTATTTTTAAAAGACTATATAAACATTAATTGAAACTTGCAAAGTGAACAAAAAATTAGTAGAGGGAAATGCAGGAAAGCTGTGCTCAAAACAAGTCAGGTTGTCCGCCACCTGCCACATACAACTATGTTTTATGAAGTTTACCCACACGAATGGAAATTTTGAAGTACTCACCAACTTTCAAAAATAGAATACAGATGCAAAAGTAGTCATTAGTATTTATTTTAAGCAGCTTCAGATTGTTTTACAAACATTAAAATCTCAAAATGTTAGCTACAGGACACCAGCAAGCTTTGTCTTAAATAGATTACAGTTACGCTCTTTCCCACTCTCCTTCAGTGAGCCCTGCCACGTGTGATGGATCACGCTTATTCACATCACTTCACCAGCTGTGTTTTTATTAATGGAAGGAGAGCAGGACGGATGTTTTCTTTGATGCCCTCAACCCTATAAACACTTAAGCACAGGTTTAATAACATTTGCACTTTTATGTTTTCTTTTAAGTACCTTACAGTTTTCTGTTTTCTTTATATTGGACTGTTCACATACGAGTACACATTTGAAGTGTTAAAAGAATCAGGGGCCTAATTCACTATTTTTTTTTTTAAGGAAAAATATGTTAAAAGGGCAAAACGTCTCTACAATTGCAACTACTTCTAAGAAGACTTTGTCATATAAACGCTGACACAAGCTTGAAGTTTATTTTTAAAGAGCCATTAGCATCTCCCCAGAACGCTTACCCTCCTTTTGCAAAAGAATGGACATAATGAGTTAAGCAATGTTTTTTTTAAAACCAATCTGAATTTGTACCTGCTGAATTTAATCCTTCGCTTCCTGAGCGTCAAGCTTTGTCCCTGATGCAAGTAGTTATCATATTATCAGCATGAAAAAACGCAGCACTTGAGTTTGTTCAAGGCAGGAGGTCCTCAAGAAAAAATGGCTGCAAATCTCAGAAACCCGAGAAATATTAAAGTCACAAGCCCTCAGAGCTAGTTATAACAGGACCGCTATCATACTGCACAAAGTAGGGCATTGTCCTGGTTTCGGCTGGGATAGAGTTAATTTTCTTCCTAGTAGCTGGCATAGTGCTGTGGTTTGGATTTAGTAGGAGAAGAATGTTGATAACATGCTGATATTTTAGTTGTTGCTGAGTACTGCTTATGCCAGTCAAGGACTTTTCAGCTTCCCATGCTCTGCCAGGCGCACAAGAAACTGGGAGGGGGCACAGCCAGAAGAGTTGATCCAAACTGCCCAAAGGGCTATTCCATACCATATGACGTCATGCTCAGTATAGAAACTGGGGGGGGTTGGCTGGGGAGCAGCGATCGCTGCTCGGGAGCTGTCTGGGTATCGGTCGGCGGGTGGTGAGCAATTGCATTGTGCATCACTTACTTTGTATATTGTTATTGTAATTATCATTATTATATTGTTGTTATTATCATTACTATTTTACTTTATTTCAATTCTTAAACTCTTCTTATCTCAACCCAGGAGTGTTTCTCACTCTTACTCCTCCAATTCTCTCCCCCATCCCACCGGGGTAGGGGGAGTGAGGGAGCGGCTGCGTGGTGCTTAGTTGCTGGCTGGGGCTAAACCACACTTTTCAAAAGGAAGGGACATAAAAGCAGGTTGCCAGGTAGCTCACATGCCACCAACCAGCCTGTCTTGCTAGCAGCGCTTTCTGAAATAGCAGAGCCTTTGTAAAATCAAGTACTGCCTTCCTCCGGCTGAATCAATGGGGAAAAAAAATTTCAAAAGGTTTTTTTGCCACCTAATACTTCCCACTACGAAAATACCACCAACACTTTGTGGGGGAAAATGAGCTATTTTTTCCTTATGCACTACTTTGAAAAAATTATCTGTCCCCTAAAACCAGACATAGCAGCATGCAGAATGGGAACTGGCACCATACAACCCCTTTACAGGAGCACTATGCTTTTTGTCCATTCTGGCTCATTTGAGAACAAAATTTCCTCCTGGAGCTAGTTGCTAAATTAAGACACAAAGCTGATACATTTTTGCTATAAATGTGAAAAAAAGCCAAGACTGTAACTCACTATGTCCACCTGTTTAAGAAAAGGCAAGTACACTTCCTGTTGAAAAGCAGGTCATGTTAAATTTTAAATATGTGGGTGAGATCAGATTTGCTGGTATTCCATTATGGTGGGGATGGGAATAGAGGACGAACCCCCCCCAAATTTAATAATCGAAGATCATAACTTACCTCTTCCTTGACAAAATGAGAGGCATTTAAATGTTTTTAACACCCATCTTAATCTGATCATAATACTCAAAATTTGATAACAGGCAATTCTTGTTTAGCCAGCTTAGTTTTGTTTTTATTTAAACACTAAATTATCTGGAGCTAAATACTAAAAGCAACCAGAAAAAGCAAACACAAACAGAAACTTTCAATTAAAAAAACCAGGAAAATATCCCTCTGATATGCAAAGCAACAAAAATAACTGCCTCAAAAGTTCCACTGCAATGGAAAAGAGAACGTAAGCTAATTTTGTATTTCATGTTTGAAACAATAAAAGCGCAGTAGAAATGTAAATTAACAAATCATTCTCGCATACCCCCACACGTTCTAAACCCAAGCAAATTCCAATCATTCCTAATGCTCGAAAGGTTACAGCCAGCTTCTCAATGGAGACACAACTTCAGGGAAGCTGAAACCAACAGTTCAAGTTAGAATTTCACAGAATAATTACTATTAATTAAGCAATGTTAATTGCTTAGCTATTACTATCATGAACAAGATCTTTCAGAACTGGGTGCCTGAAGATAAACATGAACTTAAAAACAGAGCACCTAAAAACAATCTGGTTCTTCATGTTTCAAGTGTCAATACTCACCAATGACTTCAGTGGCAGTCACTTAGCGCACAGAACTTCAGAAGGTGCTTAAAATGCAGACTCAAAAACAACTTGAGACACCCCCAATCCTTACCATTATTTTTAATAAAGTCTTGGCCATGTCTCTTTACTACACCTGAACCATGGAAGACCAGATATCCAGAACCACATCCATTCCCCAGACTGGCCCTAGGTAAAAGTGAAGTACTCCATACTATACATAACATGCCCATGAAAACCTTCTCAAGCAGCATTAGTTTTTGCTGCCTCATAAACTTATTGAGAAATGTGCTGGAGACAAAAAAAACAATAAAAAACACTTGGTTTTCTTCTTGTGCCCCGACATTCCATGAACTATGTACAGCAGAACCTTTTTACTTGCACACAGCCAGCATCTACTGGAGTCACTTTATCCCTGCACCCATGCAGGGTAATGTACACACAAGTCTCACAGTGACACTGAGGTTTTAGTGTAAGCCATGCTGGCTTTAAGTTAAGGTATGAAGGAAGTAAATTAGATTTCTAATTCAGCAAACTGAATTTTGATTAAAGAAGACTTAAATTTAACTGCAAACTGGTCTGCATCAGAAGGCTGAATCAATATTTGGTCCAGTCACTACTGCTGTAAGTAACTTATCACTACAGCTATGATGGCATACATTCTCTCTTTCTGTTAAAACATATGGAAAGAAAATACTCTATCAATAAATCATTCCTAATTTAAAAAAAGAAAAAAAATCTGCCAACTTGCCATATAGCTCCAAATCCTCACATCTCAACCCAGAATGTAATTACTACAAAAATATCAAAATACAAGTATGAGGAGTTTCACATGTTGTTTTAACTTCTATGAATTATTTCAAACTTAGTTTAGGCAAGTAGGTGTTATTTCTAACATGGAAATTTAGGGTGATTTTGGTCCCTTTGTAAGTGCATTCTTTTGAACTCCCTGAGTACTGTACATTCCTTTTCTACAGTGATTTCTGACTGGAAGATGCTGAATAAAGTGGTTTTGCATTGCTGCATATAAAGTCTACTGCTTAAAGTGAAACACAGCAGCACAGGATTTTACAAAATACGCAGGTGCACATTTCAGCATTTTGCCCCTACACATCTGAACTAAGTGTGAGCCTTCAACTTCTTCAAATCTCTCCTTTGGGTTCTAGAAGTGGCTAATTTCACATCATTAAATATAATCAGAATGTAATTACTGTTATTATTTATGTCTTAGCAGATAATTTTTACCAACCTACTGTCAGTAATATCTGCAAGTTAACACCATGGAGTTATTCAAAGCCCTCTTGGACCACACATCTCGATGCAGGCACTCCGAGGTCAGCAGCTATAGCTGTGCAGGTTTTTTTTGTAAAAGAAACATAAATGGTACTAACCATCCAACCACCTAACTCCACATTTTCAAAACACAGTAGTTCATAGCAGTCGATAATTAAAATAATAATAAAAAAAGATTATACCACTTCAATACAAGTACAAACAAAACACTTGTATTGAAGTATGAGTACAAGCAAAGTACTGAGAATAAACTGTAGTTTATCCAGTTCCAAAAATAACTGTGGGTCAAAGCAGTGCTGAGCATTTGCTTGTTGACATTTTCCATTTTCATAAAAAAGAAGACCGGGCAGCACATTCAAACATAACAAAAACTCAGGTAAGATGTGTTTACTTTTTAAAAAATAATTTATAAAATAACAAGTTATCAACAGTTCATTATGTAGCATCAATATAAAGAGTTTAAAGTTACTGAATCAATCAGTATATACTAAAGATAAGATCCTTCGATACCAAACGAGGCCTCCAGTTACTTAAGAACTTTGAATTATTTAGCTCATTAAAGGATAGTACTATACCTTAAATTCAACAGATATGGCTGAATCTGTGCACTAGTTAAAATATAATATTGTAACTGCACATAAAAAGATGTATTTATATATAGTTCTTACAGTGTATGCATGTGTGTGTACATATTTTTTGCTCACCAACAAACACAATGCAGACAATAGAAGGCAGCATAGAAATAGTGTTTTTGAATATAAAAATGTTGTTTTCAATTTAGTAGAAAATGTGTAATTTGCATTTTGGCAGACTTACTGGTAGTACTATACAAAACCAGGAAAAAGGTCATGCAAAGGGGTTAAGATTATTCTTCAACATATACAAGGGAAAACAAAAACACCTAGCAGATTTGAGAATACTTTGCAGTTAATGGGAAAAGCATGCAAAAGACAACATAAAATACAGAAATGGTTTAGTTTTGTTCTTTTAAACCTGGTTGTACCCTCATACAGATGATGAGCTTTATTTTGGTGCTCAATAAAAAATTAAAATAAAGTCTTTCTTCCTGCCACAAATATTTTGTTAAACTCAACCAATATCAGAAGTATACTGGTATAATGGCCATTAAAAAAAAAAAAAAAAAAAGGATAAAAAAAGTATTATGGACATAAAATGTTACCAAAAAATAACCACACTCAAAAATATATTTTTCTTCCCCTACTTACAATTATGTTTGTTAATAAAAACAAAGCTTTTACAATATCAGACCAACTATTGGCTTTTCTAATAAACTTGGTAAGTACTCTCCCTGTACATCCTGCTTCTCTTCAGCATTTAGCAGTTGTTCTTATACACAAGGTAATGTCTCTGAAGGAATTCAACTGGTTTGTATTTTTTGACAAACTAGGTATAGCTTTTTGTATTTCACCGAGTTGTTCATTCTGTTTTAGCTGCAATGTCTAACATGCTCCAAAACATATTCAGGAAAGTGCAAGCTGCAGACTTGTAAGCCATCCAGCTTGCAGGGCATTCTCGGATATTCATCTTCTTTCCATTTGTTTTCCTCTGGATCAAAGGTGAGAATCGAATCACTGTAATGACCATTGTAACAAAGGCCTCCAAGAACCATTATCTGTTTGTCCAGAACAGCTACACCATGACCACTCCTACCAATTGGCATAGAAGCCAATATAGTCCATTGATCAGTATCTGGGTCATAAACCTCTGTAGAAGGACATCCTTGAGATTCAAAGGAGGCCCTTAGGATCACACAGACACCACCAAAGACATAAAGCTTACCGTTATAAGAAATCATTTTGTGAAAGCATCTTGCATAATTCATTTTGCATTTGTTCTCCCAACAGTTAGTGACCACTTGAGTTCTCCTTGTTCGCTGCTCTACTGTCCCTTCTTTACTGGGATCAAACACACACACTTGCTTAGAAGTTGAAGATGATGTAATTCCACCAGTGATATACAACTTGTTACCAAGCACAGTCCCTTCATGTCCGTATTTATTGACTGGATAGGGATCCACAAATTCCCATTTATCTTCAGTAATATCATACCGTTCAGTTGAGTAAAACGTTTCATCCCTGGTTCTCCCAGCCACTGCATAAACATACCTCCCAATAACTCCAACAGCAAACTCAGAACGTGGAACAGACATGTCTGCCATTCGTAACCAAGTGTTCTGTCTTGGGTCATATCTAAACACTTTGGATGAAGCATGAAATTCACCATCTGGCCCCAGTTCTTCCCCACCTAATAGGAACACAAAATTATTCACAATGGCAAGGCAGTCTGGTCGTAAAGGTACTTGAGGGCCCTCTAGTTCCCACCAGACCCTTGGTTTGTGCAAAAGAAGAATTTTACTGTTTACCATACTGTGTCCTATCATTCCTCTAAATACTGCAGTCTGGGGTTTGGCAGAACGAATTTTGTTCGATTTCATTTCCATCAAAGGCTGTTGGTGAACGCTATGAAAGTAATTCATGGCTTGGTCAACCTCATGTCGCAGCTGCCGGGAGTATCGATAAAACTCTGATGTTTTTACCTATGAATACATTTAAAAGATATTAAAATTCTGACCAAGAGAAACAATCCAGAAAACCTAAATGACTATGTGTCAGTAGAAGATTATTTTACTTAGTCTCATTCAGGTAATCTTGAGAGCAATTGCATTTGTGCATGGAGGGTTAAGCTAATGTACTGTTATCCAAAATCCAGAAGGTAATTTAGTAATTAACAGCAGTGACTAACGTTTTCAGTACAATACTCACATGCAGAACTTAAGCCGGAATTCAGCACAACTGAAATCCCCAAATCTAAAAATCGTTATTGCTTCTCCCCCAAAAAAGCCTCTGTTCATCTTCTGCTTAATCCTTGAAACACTTAAATTAAAAATGCACTATTTTCCTGATTTTGAAAAACATTCTACACAGCCATTTTGTGTTTACCAGCGTCTACCCTAGTCTAATTTCTGCTGAATTGTCAGAACCAAGCCCAAGCAGGTATTCCCAAATGCTAGGCTCTGCTCACAAGGCTATTTAACTGGGGTAGGGTAGGAAGGGAAGGTACCCAAACACCTTCCTTCAGAACACCTGATTGCACTAACCACTCCTCATGATGGTTACCTTATGGTTTCCCCTCTGTGAGTCTCCACATGTTAACGCATGCCTTTAACAGAAGAGGAAAACATCTCAACCTAAAATCCTTTGGGTGCACATTTATTTGGTAAATTGCAGAGGCAGGTTTAAACTTCCACTTCCCAGGTGAGAGTTACAACTGTTGAATTACCACATAGCAGTGAAGTGCTCCTTCTTGGTGCCATCTCAATTTGAAGAGCTATCCCTACTCAGTTTTACTGGAGTTGGGGAGAGAGGGGGAAGATTGTAACAATTTACCTTTCCTACTATCTAAGGCAATTTCAGTTCCTAAGACACTTCCAAAACACACTCGTCTTGAACATTTTAATAAATCTAGCTCCAGGCAGCCCTCGGGTCACCATATGATTCTCTTCAAAGAGGCTTCACTCTTCCTGCACAGTCTGGTCTAACGCAGCATTCTGAATTACACTTCTAAAACAAATAAAAACCCGCTAGATATTGCCAAATCCAGAAATCCTCTATCACATTTGATCCCAAGTCCCAGTTTCTTTCACATAGAACTGGATTGCTTTCAAACAGTCCGAATGCCTTTAGTTCCCAGCCAGCTCCAAGAAGAGAAGCAATGCACTGAAAAAATGTGAGGCCACTCTGAAATTTCAAAGTGACCACAAGATAACACCAGAAGCTACCATTTTTCAGTATCTGTTCCCCCACCTCCTCCTGTTCCCTGTCCCAAGGACAAAAGCACGTACCACCACTTACCTAAGGGGTGGTGGTGTGAATTTTCATGTATACAAAAAGCAATTTGGAAACAAATGTTCTTTATACCTTGTGAATAAAGTAGTTGCTTGTTCCATAAACATGTACTGTTACAATTTTGTTAGCTTTCTGTTAACAATTTCTCTTCCTTGTATAGTAATTAACAGATGCTGCTGTCATATAAACAATCCTAAAAATATCTTTTGAACTGGTGTTATTGGGCATGATTTGCACAGATTTTGAGATTGCTTTACACACCAGATTTTCAAAAAACCCTGAATACTAATCTATTGTTGTAAGGCACTGTATAGCTCAAGAGTTATAGTGATTTGATGTTTTTATTTACATTTTTTCTTTCCCCTACTTTATTTTGACAAGTTCGACTTATCTTTGCTTGGAAAAAAGAGTATGGTCACATGCAGATTGCAGATACTATTCTTGTGGCAATATCCAGCTTCTTTCTACCATTTTTACTGGGGGTGATTGTGGAGCAAAAAGGTTTACTTAGGTATAGTGCTTATGGAACATCCACAGGAAGCCCAACTCTTCTGGGGAATAACAGATCTATTTTCTTGTTGCAAATAAAGAATATATCATACAAACACAGGAGATCTGCTCGTATGGAATTTGTTAGAATAAACCACATACCTTGCCTGACTGAAAAGACTGAACTTAAATTCCAGAAAATATGCTGGGGGAAGGGTGTCAGGGAGAACCACAGCACAGAAAAATGGTAAAATATAGAAAGGCTTAAAGGTTACAAAAAATTAAACAGGAAGTTAAAATAACAAAGTATCCTGGGTGGGTTACTTTATCCTTAAAAGTAACTTTCAAATTCTAACATAGCACAACTATTTCATGCATTCCCAAACTGGCGCTATCATTTTTGGAATTAAACAAAAAGATAAACAATTTTTGTTCCACCTACATGCATTTCAAGTTTTCTTGGATGATTATGGAAGACAACAGGATCAACATGCTTACAACGTGAAGTATGCCAGCAAAGCCTGGCAGAGATGGAAAATGTTTTTTCTTTCCCCCTCAGCATTTACAACTCTGTCTTTAGATCTAGAAATTGAAATGCCAGCCAGACACTGGAATTAAAATAAGCCTCATGTATGCTCATCACTCTACTCCTTCACATAGCCCAAATCTCACCCCATGAGAGCATACAAAAGGAAACAAGGAATATCTCTAATTCCAGAGACATCATCTCAAGACTGGGGAATCAATCTATTAGTAGTTTACTACTACTTATCTTGACAAAGGCACAGACATCAAAGCAAAGCCTCAATCTCTTACCCTAAACCAGAAAGACATCAAAAAGCAAATGCGACTACCAGTTATAAACAACTCTTTCAGACTGAATTTCGTGGGGAAGCTATCTACATGCACAATCTTGAAGAGATGAACATGAAAATGTATAAGCACTAGCAATTCTTACAATATTCAGGAAAAAAAAAATCCACAAAACAAAACAGAGTGTCAGACTACCTACACTCTGGTAAGAAAGGTAGTTGGAGGCTTCCTAGACTTTGCTGTTGAGGAAAAATACCAGTGTTTCTAGCCTTCCACCTTTCACCAGCACAACCTCTGCCATACAGGAGTGGTACCTCTCCTGGGGCTCAAATGATGGTCTAAGATTAATGTTAGGATATGCCTATATGAAAGTACAGGCTGCTCACGCTTGCTTGATGCGAATGTAGGTCAGTTTGCCCACTTCCACATTCACACACTATCCGCCTGAAATCTTCCAGAATTATCTGAAAGTCCTATTCAGCCCATAGTAGGGAAAACCCTCCAAACACCTACACTTCTGAATAATTTTACAATACTTTTAACTACTTGTGTGTATAATCAAAAAAGAGAAGCGTTAAAATTTATGTGTTTAGGTAGTAAAATACAACTGTAAGTTCTGCATCTATTTTAGTTTTAGTAGATTAAAGAACATGGACTTCAGCAAGCCTTTTGTGGGAATTGCTAACACCCAAAATACACTGAAGGAAATCCTTCAGCATTCAAAAGTATGCTTCTGCCATTGCCCATAAGTAGCAACAAGTAGTTGATCAACAAATATCTAAGTGCTTACCAGCAGACTGATTTTCCTGTTAAGTTCAAATGGAGAAGCTCTACAAGGAACATGCCCCTAATTACCAACATACTCCATTAGAAAGAATGCTCACAAGTTTCTGCAAAACATCCAAAACAGATGGAAATGTACACCAACCGTGATGAACCTTGAAGTAAAACAAATGCACATTCTTAAGAGTACATCATCAGCTCTGAATTGATTAAAAAAGAATATATATATATGTAAATACTTCATAGCACTTTCCAAGTTTAAAGAAAGACTGTTCTGTTATCTTGCTGAAGGGTCTCGAAGTTTAAGTTGGACTTCCTTACCAACCCCAGTCTTATTATAAAAAAGGAATTTAATCCAAGTGCTAAAGCTTTGCTCATATCATTTTCTACATTCTTTCCAATTCTTCCTCTTCAGTTTTCCAGACAAAACCTTCTTACAGAGGTTCTGCTAGGACACAGCGCTAGTGTAAGAGCTCCCCAAAGAACTCTAATGAGAACCATCTCATTGCATCATCTACCAGTTTACAGTGGTTCAGTCAGACTTTCAGCTACACAGAGAGGGAACAGCATGAACAAAATCAAATGTGTCATTCCATAAAAAAAGAAGATAAGGAAAACAATTAAAAACATCCATCTCTATACTCACCCCCTAGGCAGTCAATATCAAAAACATCAAGACTTCACCAAAATCACCACCATCCCTCCAGCCACAGTAAATTGGAGCTTGAATGCATTTTCTCTTCTTCATTTTGAATCAGCAAAACTCACAGTAAAAACTGCTGGCTTTCCAAATTAATGCAGCTATTAATCATTGCCTATTTTTCTGCTGTATTGCAATGCATGCTTTTCTAGTTGCAGCAGCTATGCAAGTTTCAGAATTTTCCATCTATATTCTATGAAAAAGTAAAACCAAAAATGTAAGCCATTAGTTTCTAATTTGAAAAGTGATCCCCACAGAAGACCAGACATATCCCATGTTATGTTCATCATCTCCTCCTCCCCCTTAAAATAATTAAGCAAATTAATAAGCTGAGGAAGAGCAACGAAATGCAAGGTAAATGTTCTGTAACACAAGTTTGACTTCAGCATATAGCTGCCCTTTTTTTGCCCCCAATACAACCATTTACAGCTATTGCTCTATTTGTATTTTTGTTACTTGGGCTTTTAGGAAAAAACTTTCAAAACTATAAGGAAAGGCTACTTTTAAAGTGCCCAAACTAAACATCTATTATTTGTACACTGGGTAACTAAATCTTAACATGTTATTATATGCAGTAGATATTAGCTTCGTTCCTTCTGTAGAACTGGTAAAAAACCACAGAAAAATCTGGATGGCTCATAATGTGACTATAATGTCTAGCCACATAAGCAGAGAACTATTTCAAAGGTTATAAACTCGTGCTTACTTAAGTTTCTAAAACTGCCAATTCTAAATGTTAAGTGATGCAACTCAAACTCAAGTACTAGGAATACAGAAGCTATGCTACACCTTTTCAATTAATAATGATGGCATCTGTATCAAACTTCTAGAGAGCAAATTCCTTTAACTTGCAAAAAAATTGATACTTTACTAGCAATTAAGCTGAATCAAACTGAAGATCCATCAATCCTACTAACTAGGATCCTTATTATTTTCACATCTACTTAACTCTGGCCGTATTCTAAGCACAATTATAAGCCTGTCAACAAACATTATCAAAATGTTAACGCACTTACTCCAAATTAAAATTCAGTCAAATAGAAAAAGTCACACATGTGGGTAAACCAGCAGCAACCAAAATTACTTTGCAACCAATCAGTATACATAGCACTGGACAAGCTGCTGTACTTAACTTTCCCTATTTCTAGCATGGCTCATTACTCAGTTACACCCCATGGCCAGTACAAAAACTGGTCAGTACCAGTACGGGGCTTTGAAGGGCTATTCTGCAAGTGCTACAACTCACTGGTTTTCAGCCTAACCACAGAAACACAAGACCACATAGCCTCTGTGCAGCAAGGACAATGCCCTCAAATTAAGTATTCTGCTGTTCCTTTTTAGAAACTGGCAAGAGAAATTAGCACAATTAAGCTGGAATCTAACTCAAATCTAATCTCTCAAAGTGGAGCCAACAATCTATATGTCAGAATTGAGATGCTCAGCACATAATAAATACTGCTAGCAAATCTATCCAAGTCAGCAATAACCTTTAGACATAAAAATGTAAGTACAGCACCTACTTAAGAGTGGCCCACTAACCTCATCCACTAGACACTTATTCTAAGCTTCAGCATATGAAGTTGTAGAAGTAGATACATACGAATTACTAGACATGGAGGTAAGTGAGGAAGGAAAAAAAAAAAAAGATAAATTCAACACATTTATCAAAGCTAAAGTCACAATGACATAAAATTACAATGACATCTCAAAAGTTACTATTTTCTAGGCACAGAAAAGCACATACTCAAAGATAATGTGCTATTCATCCTACCTCTAAAGCAGAAGCTGATGCACCTAGAGATTAGTAAATTTCCGATTTAAACTGGGAATTTATAAATCAGCATGGGCTAGTCATAACAAACCCTACAGACTGGACATCAAAACCCAAAAACCTTTCCATTTTAAGGACAGAGGTTTTGAAACATTTCAATCCAAGTAGTAGACAGAAACTAAATGGAGCTTAAACGGTATATGAAGGGAAATCATGACATGGTTGCCTCCAGTAACACAGAAAGGAACTCAATGACCTAGGAGAAATGCCCTCTAACTTTTATCTCCAACCTTCCTCAAGACTTACAGAGCCATGGATATGTTTCAAATAAAGTGTAACATGGATAGTGGAACTTGTGCTTCTCCCCATACACTTTGCCTTTATTTTCTAACTATTCTTCAAATCCTTACTTCATTTGTCTTTCCATTTTCCCTCATACATCTACATCTATTTTAAGGGCTGAGGAACAAAAGGACTCTCTATTCACACTTCAGAAGCAGTTCTTCCAGGACAGCTTAGAGTCAGCAAACAGGCTGCACCTTCACTCCAAACGCACATCAGCCTCAAGGTATAAATCTAGTCGCCCGTCAATTTCTTTTTGAAAGGACAAGCCATCCCACTCAGACTGTAAATCTCTTCAAAAAGAAAGATGTAAGAAATAGAATGGCTTAAGAGGCCAGAAGTATCCTTATTGTGACTTGCAAAGTTAAGTTATATAAGTTATTTATATACTACAATGACAGGCATCTTAGAAATGCGTATTAGAAAGATTATGTAAGAGTACATATGACAAGCCAGCCAGTGTATAGCGAATTCAGAGCTCACTGAACCGTAAGAGTCAACTTCAGACTGTATTTGGTACATTCACGCAGGCATTTAGTATGTGCTGGCTTCAGGAAAAGGGCGAATTCTGTTTGTGGATCTCCAAAAAAAGCAGTTTTACCAATATTTTTCCCCTTCTATACACAGAAGAGAGCTCTCCTCAGGTCACTTCCACAACAGTTAACAGACATGCTCTTTTATTTAAGGGAAAGAAAAAAAGAAAAAAAAAAAAAAAAAAAGGTGTGGCCTATACTTTGATGTTAGCTCCAACTGCAGTTGTCCTTTGTCACTTGTCATGTTGGATTACTCAAAGCTCTCTAGCCAGAGCAAAACACGAATACTCTCCTAGCTGCAGCACCAAATGACATACTTATTTAGTTGTGCTTCCCTCTGCTCAGCTGTCCCACTCCAGAATCTGCACTGGCTTCTCTCTGTTCCCACATACAAGTAATGGAAAGGGTATTCACAAATAAAGCTTTTACATGCGGGTATATAAACTAGGATGCTGAAAATTATTTCTCTCCTTAAATTGTACCTATCTGGCCATTTGGTAGCTATCAAGATAAAACATGAGAAGCACTGTATGCAGAATTTATACCGCTGATACCAAAAGCAGCTCCAGAACTTATACCTAAATATAATGCTGAAGACCAACATATACTTTTCACATGTGCTTACAGAAATTTAACTGAAGACAGCTTGATGCTTGAACTTGTATCCCAATAAACGCAAAGAGCTTGAAGCAGACTTTTTCAGATGAGTCTTACCCTATTAGACTGACCTTAAGAATACTCTGTGACTCCTATCAGTTTTCCTACTGAAGGGCTTAAATGATATAGTAAGGCAAAAGTGTTATTAAAAACAAGACACTACACAGTATCTTGCAGAGTTCAGCTCTTACTAGTTGGAAATGTTTTAGCCCAATATAAACATTACATTACTGTTCTAAAATATGGTTAGGTATTTATTTTGTTTATGTTTATACGCTAAAATAGGATCATAAATATATTTTATGTATTTGTTACTTCCTCTACTCAATTCACACACACAAACCCCAAATCCAAAATACAAAAACTCACTAGTCTCTGAAGTAGTTAATAGCTTTTATAATTTAAAATACAAGTAAGTGTAAGCATTACTGCTTAAATGATCCAGTAGCCCTTAAAACCACCAAGAACAATACAACCTTATCTTTATATTCACTAGATACCGAAATAAAAACATATAGGAAATTAATCTGTTAGAAGCCCAACAAAAACACATGGTCTTAAATCCTATTAATTCACTGAGAAGTGAAAAATACACAAGTTAAAGTTGTATCTTATCACACAAAATTAACATTGTTAAAACAAAGCAGCACAGTTTAAGTAATTCCTAACCTGAATACCCTTACTGTTAACTAGCCTGCAAGAGAGCTGCTTACAAAGTTTTGTAGTTCTCTACTGTTGACAAATACTCAGAGATTCTCAGGAACTAGAAAACAAAATTTTTTGTCTATTCTTCAACAGAACAGTAGAAAAAGCAAGTTCTCTTTTAACCTCTTAATACATACAATGATCAGTTGAATTTTAGATCACCTGTTACAAAGATTCCTCTGATATTTAAGTAAATCATTACATTTCACACCGTCAATAACTTCTGATTGTATTATGTGCCTTGTGTAGAACCAAACGTATGTGCAACTTTGCAGGATCAGGGCTTAATTCCAACTGCCCTGTAACAGCACAAGAACTGAAGACAGAACAACAAACCCTGCAGATTTAACAGCAGATGCTAGCTTTCATTTGTAAATAAAAAAAATCTGTACTTAAACCACATAAAATCTACAGTCACTACGTTTTGATTATATTGATAACAATTATCATGACATATGCCCTACATACTGTATGCAGCAATAAAATCTCTGGAAAGCAAGCAGCAGCTTGTGGAAAACAGTAAGAATGATTGAAATAAAACTTGATACATGTGACCTTATTTTAAAATGTCCTTTCCATATGAAATAACTTAAAAACATGTATTGTAAACCTACCTGTTCTCCAGCCACTGTACATACTATTATCTAATAATCAGATGACAATACGTTTAGATGTTTGTCTTCTACAGGTTTATTCAAAAAATAAATGCTACCTTTTTGTTCCTCCTAATAGGTTTGGGAATCTTACCTATTTAATGGCATGCTGCCCTAGCTAAATGATGAATCCTGTCTATTGCTTTTCAAATGCACCAACCTTCTCAAAAACACTGGATGGTGTCATCAAACAAAACCTGATGTTCTGAATGATGGTGTCCGTATGCCTCCAGCGTCTTCTATCATGGCGCAGCCAGGCCTGAACAGCTTCATACAGCTCTATCTCTGGAAACCTGCTCAGATGATCATTATCCAAGTAAGACATGAGCTTCTCAAAGCTCAGATATGAAAGGAAGTCAGGTCTGGACATGAGTGGCACAAAATTCTCTAGCAGAAAGGAGTCCAGTTTTTCCCTGACTCCTTCGATGTTTACACCAAAATCATCCAGAAGTCTCATAATTTCTGCACAGTTTTCTAAGCAGATTTTAGCTAAGAGAAAAGAGCAGCAAAATTTTACCACCTCTATAAGCTGGACATACATGGCAGCCTGAAGGATTTCATGAACAGTGTTCATACTCAGTTCAATAGTTCCATAGTACATGAATTGGAGGACATGACTGAAGCCTGTAGCTGTCAGACCTTTCAAATGGATTTTGTCCTGATCTCGTTCTCGCATATCAGCTGTGAACATAATCCTGAAGTAATCACTCTGGGTGGCAAGCAGTGCTTTATGGGCCTGAAATTGGTGGTCTTCAATGACAAGTGTGACATCAAGAAGCAATCCCTCCTCATACAGTGCTCTGAATCCAGCAGAGACACTGGTGTCATGGATGGAGGAGCTAAACCCTTCCACGTCCCCTGCCATGAATCACCTGGGGGGGGAAGAAAAAATAAATAAATAAAAATAAAAATAAATTGTTATTTCTAATAACATATCACAAGCCCTTCCTGATCAGATAAATGCTGACTGAGATTCCTTTCATGAAGATGTAGAGCCTTCACCATCCTTTTTGCTTTCTCATCAGCTGAAAAATCAACTTAAGAAACAACTTAAAACACAAACTTTAAATATTTCTCCCCCCAAAATATTCTCATTTTAAAGAAAGGGTAGTGAACAAGAGTAACTATGCAATACTGCCAGAGTGATTCCTCACTCCAAGCTACTTAGTGGTCAGATAATGAATATGCAATGCTAAAAAGGTTGTCATGGTTTTCTTTCCTCCCCCCCTCAATCTTTCTAAAGAACTTATCTCAGGGGAACAATAAAACACCCACTCTTGAATATCAAAGATTTCAGAAAGGAAGCAGAACTTCCTTAACTTCAGAAACAAGCTCCAGTTGATCTGTACAAGGTATAACGTAAAAAAATTTTAGTCTCTTTAAAAATATATGTCAATTTACTCAAAAGTTATTTCTAGGAAACTGAACGTTTTCAGAGACACTATTTAAGTTTGTCTCTTTCACTTCTCCTGTAACAGCATAGTCCCGTCCGTCCCCCCCTGCCCCATTTCTTACTACAAGGATTAATTAGGTGATGAGATTTATAAAGCGCAAAATACTAAGGCAACAGGAAGCACCGACAAGATTAGGTCACAATAAATAATATTCTGTATACTGGGTGTAGTGAAGCTTAATTGCTTATTAAGCATTTGAACATTTGCAGATGCAGTGTTACTTACATGCAAGCTATAGTCAAACTGTAAATAAGCAAAAAAGAAATTAAAGACTATCAGGATCCTACCCTGTTAACATTAAGGAAGATAAATATTCAATAAAAATCTGTATCAAAAACTGTTCAAAATCCAGGAATTTCTCAAAATCTTGCTCAACTTCCTTGGGTTTAGGTAGAGCGAAGTTGCACAAGAAAGCTCGAGCCAATCTAACAATTTATCACTAGTCAACAGGCAACGGCGTACTCCATTCTCCCTCTCTGTCCTCATTCTAGGGTCTGAGCGCCTGCTGCCGACTTTGAGCCATTTCTGGGGCTCACTGGACTGCTCTAGAAATACAATTCAACTCATAAACCTGACAGAAAACTAAGCTGGAACTGAGGAGAACAAGACAAACACCACCACTCCCCAGCACACAGAAAACCTCAAAACCAGAGAGCTTTCTGCGTATCAGTGAGCTGACTTCTGACTTGACACAGCACAAGAACCAAGCTGTTGCAGAGGGCAGGGCATCAGGCACAACCAGGAACAGGGAAGACGAGTAACATCTTCCCTTTTTGGCATCAATCAGCAACTAGAACTGGTTCAACCATTTTTGTTGCACTTTATCCCACCTTAAATTACACTACAACATTCACTCAGTTATTTGTGCATTTAACTCTGAATTTAGTATAACAATTACAAGCAGTTGTCATGTTACTCCCACTTCCTCAAGCACCACATCCTGACTGCTGCCATTTTAACTGGAATGTATTTTATTAGACTCCATCAATAGATAATCACCTCCTCTCCTTAACTCATCAGCACACATCCTGGAAAACAAAACTGGAGATACTCTTTGTCTATGCAAAACCAAAATGGTGAGTGGGTGTTTGTAGCCACACCTTATGGAATTAGCACCGCTCCCACACTGTTGAAGCCTGCTGACAGGTTCTGTGCACAACAGAGTTAATGCCAGGAGCATTCATGAAAATTAAGGCCTTATGACAAAATTCAAATTCCTGAAAGTAAGAGCAGCAGCAAGAGAACAAAGCTGACAATCCAATCACTTTCTCACCAGTATCCATGATAGCACACTCCTCTCAATGTCACTGAAGACAGAGAGAAAATGCAAACTGCTTTGGAGCTTCATATTGCGAGTCCCTTACTCCTGAACACAGCACATGCCCACCAGAAAGAAAAATTACCACCAAATATTTTTCCTGGCTGTTGCTAATTGTTGCATAAAAGCAGACAAGGAAAGAATTACTTTACTAACTCTTAGCACCTCAAAAGAAGCAACAAACTGAAGAGGAAGCATAAAGCCTGACTCTTCAGGATTTTGCTTTCTAATGGGATTTCTGATATCAAGGAAAAGGTAAACACTAATATTAGCTTATTTCTTTCACTAGAACAGTTGTAAGACCTTCCCCCCCTGTCCCCAGTTCTCTGATGTTTAATAATAGTTGAGCTCATACTTCAGTCTTCCCTGTTTAAGAGATTTAAGGTCCTTTGCCTCCAAATGGGCCACCCATTTTCATAAAATATACAGCAACTTGAAACAACTATGTCTCAATTTTGTTTGAAATTGGCCAAGAGCTTCATAGGTTACTAAGATTCTCAGACAGTAGAACCATGTAAGTTACATTTCTTTAGGAGACCAACTAAGACATATGGCTCAGTTTCAATTCCAAGATCAATGGAAAAGACTGGACAGGACAGTTGGAATTTACAAATGTGAGACATGAACAGAATAACACAACTATACATTGGGAGGGGTGTGTGTCAGAAATGAAGCAACATTCCCCAGGTGACTGAAGCAACATAGATTAATCTGAAAATAATGGGATCTCTCATCACACAAGCTCATGCAGGCAGCAATCTCGTGGAAAGGATTTCTTCAAAACAGTACAATACATTACTGTTTACGTGAACAACATAGAAGAACCATACCAGTAAGCTCTGAACACATACTAGGGTCTTTCCCCCTAACTTATCTTGAGAAAGATAATTACATTATAGGCACTCTGCAAATAAAAGGGGAGAAATTAACATTTAGATGGGACGGCTTTAAAAGGCCTCTTTCAAAGAAGCAAAAAGAAAAAGTTGGCAAGTGAAGATAAGCAGTGACAAATGGTAGAGGGTAAATGCACCAAATCCAGAGGAGTACCTTTAGTGTTTCTTTTAAGGATGAAAACAAATAAATAATACACAAAACCCAAAAATCAGCATCAGAGAGTGTCCTGGGCAACCGGCTCTAGGTGGTTCTGCTGAGCAAGGCAGAGGGGGGGACCAGGTGACCTCCAGAGGCCCCTTCCAACCTCAACTAGTCTGCAATTCTGTGATCAAGCTGCTTTTACGTAGAGACCGCACTGAATTTCTTTTTGTGACCATCCTTTTAATTCTGACTAAATAGCAATAAAAGACACACGCACAAAAATCAGGTATAAGCTACTACCCTTCAAATTTTAAATCTATCAAAAAATGTGTTAGGAATCACCAAAATACATTAACACACACACCACACACACACACACACACACACACCCGCATTTAGGGAACAGCTTTTAGGGTTCTAATTTTCACATGTCCATAAAACTGGCTATTCTGTAAAAATATATTAAAACCAGAAGTCAGACGCAAAACTCTACAATGGTAACACAGTGGTCAGCACTCTGAAATTATTATCTCAGAATGTTTTAAAAATACAGAGGTTTAAGTCACTTAATCCTTCTTTTCACATCCCTGCTTATATTATTTTTAGTAAATCTACAGTCTTCAATCTCAAAATATTTTTCCTCCCAAACATCAGACAGCATTTAATGGATTATTTAAGTAGAGACAAAACCAGTAAGACTTCTCCATAACACCATCTAAAGAAGCTTCAGAATCCTACGAGTGAAAAGCAAAAAGACTACTTGTCTTCCTGCTTTAAATAAAAGGAGTAAATACCCTTTTTTTTGGCATAAAGCCATACACAGTATCAGCAGATATATTTTTCTTTACAACAGAAAAATGTATTGGCCAGTGCAAATACACAAGGCGGGGAAAATAGCACAGAGACTGGGAAACTAGATAGCTAAATGCCTATTATGATCAACTGGTAAAAATCTTCATTTCTATAGCTAATATCCTCAGTCAAAAGCAAATAGCAATGTGGCAGTTCAAATATTAAAAAAGCAATATGAAATATTCTCAAATGAAGTCATTTTTCTAAAGCACAGCTATGCCATTCCTCCCACACACAGACTTGCAATCTTAGATGTAATTCTATGCACTATTCAAATGCTGCAGCTTATTTCCCAGAGGATAATAACATAACGATTTTTTTTTTTCATATTTTCAATAAAAATGCAAAATTCAGAGTTAGATTTTCTTCACCCATGCAAATCACAATAGCACACTTAATCCTAAGGAAAACATGTAGCCTAAAGTGGTCTATAAGAAAACTGGAGCAAAAAATTCCAATGTATAAACAATAGGGGGGGGGGGGCAGAATCTAAGTTGACGTTCTGCATTGTTCTGCGCATACTAGAGCTGATCAGTATAATGCAGCACAGGAAGCAAGATTCTCTGCTGAAAAGCCAAAAGAGAAATACGCTTAACCTTATTAGCTTTTCCTGACATTTCTTCCTCTTTTAGCACATAATGCATTACAGAGTCTACTCTGCCGTGACTGTAAAAGCACTTACTTGGAACACTGATTTCTCATCTTTATTCCGCAGCTGTAATAAGAGTCTGAAAACCCTGTTCCAGACTGCTTTTTCTTGCTAAACAAGGAGAACCTTCTTTCCTCAGGGTGTCTGAGGCTCTTAGTCACAAGCAGAAGAAATGGAGTCTAAATGCACAGGCTACAGAGGAGGAAGTTACGGAATACCTGGCTCATGCCCTGCTTCATTTAAAAAATCTATCCAAAAGCAGTACTTCCTGAAAAAACAACCTTTAAATAAGTGCGTTTATATAATATGCAAGCTTATATGCACTTTCTAGGGATAGAAATGTATTGTTCTAGGAAAGTATTGACAATACCAACTCTAGCACACCAGCTGAAAGGCAGATTTCTGCTTTTCTTTACTGCTGTTCCTTAATAACTCATTTAAGATGCTGAGACAGAACTAGCAAGTTCCTGTGTTTACAAATTTTGAAGTTCTTGTTCATTCCATTCCACCTACCTCATAGAAATTCTGAGAAAGCACCTATGTGAATACAGCTGAACAACAAATTTTCACATAATAAAACACTGTGTCTACTGTGTTACACAAAAAGACATACTGGACATACCGAACCATGCTTTGGTTTACACAAAGTCCTAAAATAGAGCTTAAAATCCAATAATCTACTCCATCTATCCCATTCCTTTCATCCATCAAACACACGCATTTAAATGCAAACTTTAAAGCCATTACGTATGCTTTATTTAGTGAGCTGCACAGCAAAGACTGCTTTGAGCAGAATTCTCTGACCCTAATTTTGTTAAAACAAACACTTTCCTGCACAAAGTCAAATGTTATACACATGTATGAAAATACAAGACACAGGCATTTGCACATACAAGCAAAACATTCACAACTGCACACATTCATCACTAAAAACTGGGCCTCTGAATGCACTGTACTGCAATGAGTGAGAATGCAGTGAGTGTATAAATACACGTCTACGCAGCACAAATAATTTATCCCCCAAATTAAACTTTTGTTTATATGGTTTGACACTAGAACCATTAAATCTTGTCCAAACCACCATTCTTCTTTATAACTCCCCACTACAGAAGGAACAACAACAGAAGGAACGACATAGAAGTGAGATAGATCAATAACCAGTGGGTATCGGAACTTTCCATTGCTACAATTGCAAATGTAGGAAACCAAGAAAGACGTCAAGTTTGTAAGCATTTTACCTAAAATCCTTTATAATTAATATGCTACATTTGGGAAACAAGTTATCTTAAACACATTGGTAGGTTCACACTAAAGACTTCACCCATTCCATGGTGAGAATTCCTAAAACACTGCATTACTTTAGAAGCAACGAGTTAGGAGCTTACCGATCGCTGCCAGTCAGAGGAACCAGACTGCCAGAACTCTAGAAATTTAAACTTGGGTACTCCTGAAAACTGTCCACATTGCATGAAGAATTTCTTAGGGGCACGCATCTGACCATGACAGCTCCTCTTACAATCGCTACCCAGGTTGCCATCTCTGAGAGATCTGCATCAGTTCATAACAACAGTGGCACTTCTATAACACATCAGTTGTCTCTGAGTTCATTATGGTTATTCTAGAAGCATTACCAGAACTAGTTATAACCAAACATACTAAAACTCAGCATGGATTGTGTCTCAGCTCAGTATGGTTATACATCACTCTGTAAGTATGCTAGAAGCCTGCTGAGTAGTCTTTAGCTATCTTTGTAGAGTACAGTACTAGGAGAGAGTGTTTTGTTCCATTTTCTTTTTGAGAAACTTCTAACTCAACCAGGTGTGTTGGTGCTCTTATATGCACGTCTGCATAATGGATAGGTTTCTTGGCTCATATTACTCTGTTCTTAAAAACTTTTACTATAACCCAATTTAGTCTTTCTGCACAGAAGGATCCAAATGTTACAAGGGCGTGCACACACACAAAAGATCGCAACCATTTTGTTTTAAAATACTGTTGAAGAGTATAGTTTTCACATATGCTGAATTTAGATTAATGCTAATCGATTATGTCAGAAACTTCCCATTTTAACAACATTAGCCACCAGCTGAACTCTTAAACCAAGCTTTAGGATGACTATCAAAAGGATTCTGATGAAAGTATATGCTTGACAAACATTTTAAGACTGCCAGACATGCACATCAGCTGTAGTTACTTGACCAGTTTAACTTCCCCCTACTGAATCTAAACTCAGCTTCTGTCTCAGGAATTAACATTAATGAGATATACACTGGTTTCTCATCATATTAGTCCATTATGTGGATGATGTAACTGCACTTTACAGACATTAAGACAGTTTAAACCATTTGGCTAAAAGATCATTGCATCACTACACCTGTAGAAAAATATGCTCCCAAAAGCAAGCTCAGCTCAATGCTCTCCCAATTGCATTTACTGATACCAGACCAGGTGACCACTATGAAATATTTTTAATATATCCATGATAATTGCCTTTAACTAGAAAAACTTGTATCACTAATACATAAGAGTTAAATGGTGGTCATGTTGAAAACTAGAGATTTGCCAATGCTGTCAAAGTGGACAGGACTGCTCTATCCCAAGTGCCAACACTCATTATACATATATATTTGTGGCTTCTGTAATGATTCATTTTTCCAAATGTAAGAAAAAAATTATTAATGAAGAGCGATTGTCTTATTGTGAAGGTATTTATCAAGAAAATCACGCGGTACTTTATACAGAAAAGTAGCAAGTTAAGTATTTCTTAGTAGCAAAAATCTAATCCTACTTTTTTATATCAAAGTGTTTGGACTCATCACATAAATTTTTAGCATGATAAAAAGGTAATGAACTACAAGTAGTATTTAAACTATATTAGCAAATATTAATAATTTTAATCTAAATTAAGATAGTTGAACTACCCCTTACAATTGTCTTTTTGTTATTATCTGTATATTTATTCCTAACTTAGTTAATACTTGTGGCACCTTCTGAGCAAATTACATTAATGAGATTGTGCCTTTTGTTCAAGACACACAGCTTTTGACCAAATGTCAACCTCATTTGTCAGAAAGACAGAAATCACAAATATATTAAATTTCTACAAATTTCCCCCAAACTGGCAGCTAGATAAATGAAAAAGATCCAGTGTCTTCAGTGTGAGCTCAACAGTTATCTGTTCTGCTTTACTTGCTGAAAGGCAAATCAACACACGTGTAGATCCAAGCCACCCGTGGGGTATAATTAAGGAAAGTGAAAGGAGCTGAGTGACAGTGGGAAAGTTTATAGGACACACAGTAGAAATTAAACACGTTGGCTAGGTGTTGGAAGGAAGAAGACAGAAAGGATGTTGGTGCATGGTGGTATGCTGAGGGGATCCGAGTGTGAACTGGGGCAATGGTGGTGAAAGAGCTGGGCTCTTATCTTAGGGACGAATATACACAACAAAGAAGTCAAGAGGAAGCCAGACTTCAGTAGTTCTGCCCCTTTATCCAGTAACAGCTCCATGGTTCCCCTATTCTTCTTCTAAAGGAGCAAAAAACCCCCCCAAACAACAAAAAAAACCCAAGAACTTTATATTTTTAAGTGACATTTAAGTATTTACCAAATCGGTCAAAGCTCCAGTACCGCTCCTGAGCGGTACTCGTTCTGCTCACAGATACTTTTTTTGTCCCTCAACATCGCTGGTCGCGAAATAGCCATTTTCGGGGGAGGAACTCAGATGACCTACTTCAGCTCGTCTGCTTGACACGGTTAGCATCACTCCGCTCTGAGCGAAAGCTCCCGGGCCGAGCTCCCCGACGAAGGGGGCAGGCGGGCTCGGAATTCGAGACGTGCCAGCGCCCGCCGCGCCCGGCTCGGGGCCGGGGCTGGGGCTGGGGCCGGGGCCGGGGCCGGGGCCGTCCCTCAGAGGCCGCCCCGCCATCCCCCGCCCCGCGGGCGCCCAAGGCTTTCACGGCGCCCGGCCCGGCCCGGCCCGGCCATGCCCGCCGCCCCGCCACAGCCTGCCGCCCCCACCCCGGCGCCCGCGGGCACCCGGCCCGCCTCGGCCGGCGGGGCCGGGGAAGGAGGGTCCCTGAAGGCCGGGAAGGGGCCCGGGCCGGCCTCGGTGGGGCGGGCAGCGGCGGGAGGGCCCGGGAGACCCCGGCGGCGGCTTCACCTACCTCTCGGCAGCGGCGGCGCTGAAGACGCGGCTCCTCCCGCTGGACCGGCGGAGAGGGGGGCCTCTGTGTAACATAAAGCCGGGGGCGGCGGAGGGAGGCGCCGGGGGGCTGAAGAGAGGGGCAATGGCTGAGGCAAAGCCGGGAGGAGGAGGAGGAGGCGGAGGCGGAGGAAGGGGGGATCCTGGGCTCCCTCCTCCCCGCGGTCCGTGCTCGGGGGGAGCCGCCCCCCGCCGCGCCGCGCCGCCCGCGCACCGGCGCTCCCGGCCCTGCCTGGCCTCGCCCCCGGGGTCCCCGCCCGCCCCCCGCCGCTCACACTTGTTTACCTTCTGCGCTGCCTAGCGCGGCCGCAGGCGCCATCTTCCCCCGCGACAGGCACCCCGCGCCGGCCGTCACTTCCGCCGCCACCTGCGGGCCCGGCGGAGGGTGGGGGGGCGCGCCCGGGGCGGCAAACCCCCCCGCCAGGCCCCCGCCTCGGGGCGGCCCGGCCCGGCCCCGCTCGCCAACCCCGCCCCGCGCCCGGCGGCGTGCCCTGTCCCGCCGGCGCCTCCCTGCCCCTCGCGGTGTCGGCCAGGGGCCCCGCAGCGGCGGCGAGACCGGGCACGGCCCGGGGAGAGGAGCCCCTGGCCGGGCCTAGCGGAGGCCCCGCACGGCTGCGGCTTGGGGAAGCGGCACCGGCGAGCATCAGCCGCCCCCGGCCCGCCAGGACGCTCAGCCGCCAGCCTCCGCTTTCGGTGGCCCAAGGGCGGGCCGTTCTCTTCCACGCCTCAGCCTCCAGGCCGGGTCCCGCTGGGATCCACGGCCTCTCGCCTCTCCCGGGGGCGTCGAGCTGAAACCCGCCCCGGGCAACAGCAACCCCTGCCAGGAGCCTGCCGCACCCCTCCCCTGACAGCTGGCCAGCTGCAGGTGCCGCAGCCTGATCCCAGCTGATCCCAGCTCCCCGGTTCCACCCAGGGAACCGGCCACCGGCACTCGGCGTCGCCGCCCTCGAGCAACAAACTGCACGCAGCTCCCGGGGAACGGCAGCCCGGCGCGGGATGAACAGGGCTTTGCCGTAGGACAAACGTCACTTCGCCGTAGCGCAAGCATCGCCGCCTTGCTTTCTCTATCTTGCCTTCACCTGGCAAACCGCGACTTTATTGTAAGAGGTGAACTAAACTACGTGGACCTTTGGTTCGCCGCTGCCACCCCCAAACCATTCGCTACCTGCTACGTACCTCCCCGTCACCTTCTATGTCACTTGCTGCTTTAAATAGCAGGCGACACGCTGCCATCCTCTCCCTGTCTATTGCCATCCCCATCCCCTTCACCGCCTATTCTCAGCCTCTCAGTACCACCCCCACCCGATTCTTGACTTGTAAAACAAGAGCGTACCTCCTCTATAGCTGCCACCCCAAGCTGAATGCCTGTCCCACCTTTCACAGCTGCACACAATGAACCAGCTATTGCGTGCGCTGCTTCACAAAAGACTTCCCGCTGCTGTTCCCACTCTGCCCTCCTACTGCTCCCTCACGGCCTACTTATTCCACGCTACGATCAAACAACTCCCATTCCCGCCTTCATCCCAACGGCCTGGCCTCTCAGCAAACTTCGTACTATTCCACCTCACCCGCTTACTCACACAGTAAATGTGCCCCATCTCCCCAGTCACCATTTTAAAACCTGTTACTTGTGCACTTACGGTGAAACAACCGACCTTTACATATTGACTCTGCCAAGACAGCTACCGCTCCTGCCACCTACGTCTCAAAGGAAAGACATTCTCTCCCTTATTCATAGGGCCTATCTTCTGCTGTACCAAGCACGTACCCACTCACATCTCTTACTTCAGCAAAGAAAAACCAGGGTAGAAAGCAAGTTTCTCATACACAGAAACTCATTCACGCATCCTTCTGCCCTCTTCGGACTTTTGACCTTCGTAGGTCAGCGAGGGTGGAAAAAGCTAGCAGGACTGTTTCGGTTTTACCTGACTGTCATTTTGCTGTTTGCAGTTTGTGGCAAGCTGAGGTGTAAGATGATCTTCAGGTCTCTCCTACACACTGCCACAGAAGATGACCTCAAACCTAGCCAGGAAAAAAAAAAAAAAAAAAAAAGCCCAACAGCTTTGACATACTTATTCTCAACATTTAAAAGCACAAAAAAACCCCCACCCCATCTCCTTCTCCTTCACACTGGACAATCTGCCTCTACTGAAAAATCAAAATATGCTAATAATACCTCAATTCTAATTTCCTAAATAAAAATGTGAGTGCTAAATTTGGGTCCTCGACAACGACCAGTGGTATCACTGTTACCTTAGTTAATATTCATTTACACAGAGGTTTGGGCTGACCCCTCTGATTCAGGCATCTGTACAAAGTTGGCTACCAAGCAGTTCCCACCGGCTTAAATGAGACTATTGCAATGAATAAAATTCTGGATGTATATTTTTGAGTTATATTAATATACTGTTTACCATTTCATTTGAATAATTTTGAACATTTAATTTATACATATATGCATAATATACTTGACAATGCCTAGAAATGTTTTTACCTACTTTGACATTTGCAGTCTTTAGACTTTCCTGGTTTTTCTTCATATCACAAATATTCCCAAATACAGTGACTCAAAGTAACAAGACTGCCTCAGAATATGTAAAATGTATAAGCTCATTGTTAGAATAGAAGCAACAGGGGTTTTTTTTTTTCAGATTCCTGACAGAGTTCTTGGCAAGGATTAAATCCTTCCTAAAGGCTGCTGCAAATGTGACAAAAACTGTTTCCACAATTTTACACTGCACTGCATTATTGCATAATTTAAACAGCTAAGTAACTACAGTCTAGTATTTTCAGTTCATTTTCATAAAAGAGTGATTATACATGCCTGGACGTCGAAGCAACTACAACCAAGTATTGCATCATGTTCCTGCTATACTTTGTGTATCTCGGTCATAAGCATCTATTGTTTTTCCCAGAAGTGACATATTTTGTACAAAATTGAAAATATCATGTGGCCTGATGAAGGATTAGATATGAAAATTTATTTTCCAGACCAATGTGCAAAATTATTGGGTTGTACGACAAAATACATTTTGTCATTGGCAACACCATTATACATACTGTAAGGTTTCTTACTGCATTCTCATAGTCATTTCTTCAAAACAAGAATGCTGGCAATGTATTTGCTCTAGGTATATACAGCAGAACTCACTCCTAGCTCTGGTATCAGGAAAGAATGGAAATAGTAGTATTTGCAAAAGTGGGAGGTTACGAGCATTACTAAAGCAGGCATACCAGTTTTATACAGATTTACATCATCACATTTCAATCACATGGTTGTCTGCTCCAAACCTGTTTTTTGACCCAAGCAGTTAGCCAGGCAAAACCTAAGAACCACCACATTTTCTAGCAGGCAAAGCGACTGTTGATGAATGTGCGTGTATTTGACATAATTGGTTACTTACATTGAAACCTGTTTCTCTGATCATAGAATAAATCCTATACTACTAGCAACAACCTCTGTGCTTTTAAAAAGTTTCCATGAAGGAGAAGTCAATTCACTTTCCCACAGGGGAGGGTTGTGAATTTGGCCTTTGGTCTATGTTGAACCTCTAAGCTGGCTCTCATTGCTGGATCAGGGATATTATTAGATTTTTAAAGCATTTATGTCATACCCAACTCTGAAAAACAGCACGCATGCGGCAGGGTTTTTAGCTGTTTGGTACAAAAGATTCAAGCTGTTCATATCTTAGGGCAGTGCCTTACATCCATATGGTCTCCTTAACAGTAAGCACTCAGCGTACAAAAGACAGTATCAAGAGAAAGGTTAAAATTCAAAGTCTTATCAGCCTGACGGCCAGCAGATTACTAACATATGCAGAGCGACATTTTACTGTTCAAGCAGATAGACTGATCAGACCTGAAATTAGATATGCTCGTTTCCAGTACATGCAAGCATATCCTGCTTCAGGTTTACCCCCATCTTCCTTTCTGCACCACACCCACTCGCTGCCCCCACTCAACCTACACTGTCATACTGTTAGACACGCAGCAGCAAACGCTGAGGCATAAACCGTAAACGCCAGCTGAATCTCCTTTCTTCGGCGTGTCTTTCAACCAAACCCGGTGCCCATCCCCATGGCCCTACGGAAGGCCCGGCAGTACTTTAGGTAGGCAGCACACACACAGCAGCAGCACCCCGTAACCGCGGGGCCAGCCGGCCCGCCGCAGACCACAGCCAGCCCCCTCTCCACACACGCACTTGGCAGCGCGGATCCCCCAGGCGTTCGCCCCGGCAGCGGCAGCCCAGCGCTGGGTGTAAGCCCACCCACGCGTGCTCCCCGGCGGCCCGTTCCCCGCCGCCCCCCGCCCCGGGGCCTCCCCCGCACCCCCCTCAGCCCACGACCGTTACCCGCCGGCGGGCGCGAGGCGCAGGCGCGAGGCGCCCTCCCGCCGCCGCGGCCCCGCCCCGCGCACGCGCAACGCGCCCGCGCCTCCGGCGGCGCCGGCGCACGCGGCGCGGCCCCTGCGGCGGGCCGGGTTGCATCACCCGGCGCGAGGGAGACGTGGGTCCTTCTCGGGGCTGCCCGGCGGCGCGCCTGAGCCGCTCCCGCACGGCGGCGGGGCTGGCGCCGGCCCCGCACCGGCCAGCGCGGCGGGTCCCCGGGCCGGGCGTCCGCCCCCCGACCGGCGGGTGCCGGGCTGCGAGCCGGCGGCGCCGCCGCCGAGCGGAGCCGGGGGTCAGGCGGCCGCGCGGGGCTGCCCGCTTCCTCTTCGGGCCAAGATGGCGGGGGACGAGGCGGGAGTGACTCTGGGGCAGCCGCACCTCAGCCGGCAGGACCTCGCCACCTTGGTGAGACCTGCCCGGGGGGCGCCCAGGGGACGGGGCGAGGCAGCCGCGGGCCGGGGCGCCGAGCAGCGGCGGATGCGGGCGCCGGGGGAGCGTGGCGGGGCCGGGCGGGGCGTTGCGGGGTGGGGGCAGCGCCGGGAGGCCGAGGGGATCCGCGCCTCCCGCCAGGCCCCGCCGCGGCCGGTGGGGTGTGAGGAGGCGCGGACGGCAGCGGTGCTTCGGGGGCCCGAGTTGCAGCACGCCGGGGCCGAGGGAAGGGGTAGCTGGGAGGAGGCGCGGGGCAGAGCGGCGGCGCTGGGAGCAGGTTTGGCTGGTCGCGGCGGCTGTGGGCTGGCTTGGATGAGGCCCTGCGCTTGCCGGTGAGGGGGGCCCGAAGCTCGGCGGGTTGGCGTCCCGGCTTTGCGAGTGAGGCCTTTGTGTGACAACGGTGGAGACGGGCAGTTTTCTCCTTGTAAGGCTGTCCTGCTTTAGTGGTGTTAAAAACTCTTTCCTCTTCGAAGTAGAGTCATAAATTGGCGTTCTGTTCCCGAGCGGGCTAGACGGATTGGTTGCCAGCCCTGTCTTGGTTGATCTACCAAGGAAATTCGCTTCACTACCAAGGAAATCAGTTGCAGTGGTCTCTTGCTGTGCTAGTCTTGCCTGTTAAATGTCTCGCCTGGGCTGTCTCACTTATTACACGTATATGCAGACAAAACCAGGCGAAAAATCTTATTGCTGCGTCCCTGGTTTTCAGTAAACTAGAAGAGCTTGTTTGTCTTTACAGTAATAACGTTTGATATTCTTGGGGTTTGAGCACAAGAATTCTTTTTGTGTTATAGCTAAGCGTGTTGATGTTGGTTAGTGAAGCATATTAGTTATTTCAGAAAGTTTCTTTACTTCCTTTCATTGTCGACCATGGCATTTGCCAGTTGGAAAGAGCACAGATAGGCCTAGCTGGGAGGTCAGTAGGAATTACTTTAAGGCCTATTCTGTACTTTTTCAGTTGGCCCTTGAATGCTTATAGTTGACTGGAGATTATAGCTGAACTTAGCCTTACACCAGTCTTGAGGGAAAAATTGCATGCGTGCATAATTGTGTGCAGCAGGAACAATGCTTTTGATGACAGGATTTGCATCATGCTTACGTGCTTGTCACCCTACTAGGTGGTGCCATCTGCAGGTCGTGTTCCCATCGTCCACTTCAGTGCGTGTGGTCATTTTAAGTTAGATACACAAGTATAAATTGAATTGCCTGTGTTAAGTGGACGAAACTTGTTTTGTATTGAGAATGAACATTTTATTCATGTAATATTTGTGAATATGATGAGTGAGTTTACATTTTTACACAGATGTGTCTATTTGATTGTTATGCACAGAACCTGCATGTAACAGTGTAAACAATGCATGATTTAATGTCAGTTAATGTGTGTGTTATTTGTATCTTAGCAAAATATTTATATCCTGTCCTGCAGTGAGGACTCTTGGCATTGTGAATCTTTGCTTGAACTGAGCAGCTTTTCCATATGATTTCAGTGCAGGACGGAAATTAACTGGAAACAGTTTCAAAAATAGTACAGAGGAATGTTTTAGTGGATTTCAACATTGTCCAATATTTGGACAAACAGCTTTAAATAAACCAAAGCAACTCTTTCAGAGTTCTCTTTTTAACTATACAGGATGTTTTTGTAAGTGCTTTGATTTGCCAGGTGCTACCAGTAGGTTCATGCAACAGCCTATTTAGGACAGCAGAACTTTCATCTGGTACCTAAAGTGGAAATAGCAGTATTTGAGGAAGAAGGAGCCATTTAAAGAAAACAAAATTAAATCCACAATGCTAATGAAATCTCTGGACCTACTGACTCCAAAGTGTTAGTTGTAGTTATGTATTGACTGTAATGGAACCTTTATACCAATTAAGCAACTGTTTATTGACAAACCTTTGTTTTCAAAACATAAGTGCAGTTCACCGTGTAGCCCATGGAAAGTTAATTTGAATTTGCCTGTTATGGGTAATTTAAGTTTGGGGGTAGAAGAGGGGTTTTTTTTGTGTGTCAGAGCTTCTTTTGAGTGTTCTTGGGGTTTTTACTTCCATCTATCTTTAAAACTTTGCAGCCTATACCAATTTACAGTCAGTGTTTTGATTTGCAATCTATGCTTATTTATAATTAGGATTTTGTTCACTTGTCCTATTTCACATACTTAAAAGACTGGAATGCATGTCTAGAATTATTTTAATGAGCTTGGTTGGATTTGCTGACTAGAACTACCGGATAATTTTTAAGAAAATAAATATAGTATTCTCTAAACATTTAGATACAAGAAGAATAAATTCTAAAATGTCTCTCATACAGGATGTTACCAAGTTGACACCTCTTTCACCAGAAGTCATCAGCAGACAAGCAACAATTAATATAGGTAAAACCCAACTTCTAAAAAAGAGGGGGGCATTCATGTGACTCTTTCTGGTGCTCATGCAGTAGCATATGGTACCTGTGTGACAACATTTTTAAGAAATTCTTGCTAAAACAGATGGTAATATAGATACAGTGTTTTTATAATAAATTTTATCAAGATGCAGGGAGAGACTTGTGAAACCCTTTTACCTTGAAAAGCACCAATTTTACTTCAAGAACACTGTTGAACGAAGTGGGGAATAGTTGCTGAAGCAAAGTTTATCTTACCTTAAAATTAAGCATTGAAATGACTTTCTTGAAAATGCAAAGATCTGCCCATTGGGAGCTCAATTTAGGATCTTGTTTGTTGAAACAAAAATGATTGTGAAACCTGTACATGCTTCTGATGGGAGCTCTGGACTTACTGGCTACAGGGAGTTTGGGGTAATTATGTGTTGATCGTAATGGAACGTTACACAGAATTAAACAGTGGTTTATTGACAAACATTTGCTTTTAAAACATAGGTACAATTGGTCATGTAGCCCATGGAAAGTCAACAGTAGTCAAAGCTATATCTGGAGTTCATACTGTCAGATTTAAAAATGAACTGGAGAGAAATATCACAATCAAGCTGGGTTATGCTAATGCAAAGGTGAGTCATTACTATAAATCTAGCAAATATGTTGCTTATATATGTCAGGGTGGATGTAAGCTTATAAGTAACTAACCCTTCATGAATTTAACTTTTTCTCAATTTTTAAAAATTACTTACAGATTTACAAGCTGGATGACCCAAGCTGTTCCCGGCCAGAGTGTTACCGATCCTGTGGAAGTAGCACCCCGGATGAGTTCCCTACAGATATTCCTGGCACCAAAGGGAACTTTAAACTAGTCAGGTAACTGCTGTAAAATGAATGGTATAAATTGTGTTTACTTTATGTGGACTTCCTTTTACCTAACTGAAAATAGTCAGGATTGAGCTGCAAGCTGAATGAATTGTTTCAGCATACCACATGTTCTTAGATTCTGGACACCCCTGATCTTAGGCATCATCTAAACTGCCTTGTTTTTATTAGTCGTGATGCACAGTCCGTGGTAGAGCACCACTGTGTCTTCTGTCATTGGGTATTTGCGGGAGTCTGAAGTGAAATGATTTTTTTTTTTTTCTGCTATTAATACAAGTACATTTTAAAGCCACTAGAATGAGAACTAATGTGGACCATACAAATGCATGTTTAAAGTTCCTTTTTGGAAAGTGATCTTTGTTAAACTTTTTCTTCCTAGAGGCAGAAAAGTTTTCAAAGTTCTTTAAAATGAATCTATGAAAACCTGATACTTAATATGAGATCAGGCCAGGTGTCCTTTGTTTACTTCATTTCTAAGAAAGCATAACATGGTCATGATGCAAGCATAGTAACTACAACAGTTGTTACATGGGCCTTTGCAATGATGGCTCAAATGAGAGTAGTCACAAAGACTGTTGGACAGTAAGATTCCTAGTTCATGCTTATGTGTAAAATGCATGTACTGTTTTAATCATGTATTTCCTTCCTTTCCTCAGATTCCCAGTAGAGCGCTTGTTCTAACAGTAACTTCTGTTAGTTCTTTGCTAGTTCACGATTGAGTCTGACAGTCGTGCAGCCATTGTTAAACTATTGGTTAAAAGCTTTGGATTCTTTATCTTACTGTTTATTTGCTTATAGTAGATTTTTAACGTTGTCAGTGAAGCAGCAAATTAGTCCCTTTCTTTTTGGTGGCATGCTACCAGGAAACAATTTTTGTTTACTGGATAGGTTCAGGCAAGAATGTAGTGAATCGACTGCTATGGTCTGCACAGTAAAATCATAAGGTTGGAACTAGGAGCTGTAATGTTGTCTCCGTAGATAAATCTCTGAAGTGAAATGCAATTATTATAGTGTAATTAAAGACGCATAATTTTCTAAAATTGGAGGATGGGAGACGTCTTTTAAGAGAGATAAGAGCAATCCTGTGGTTTGTTGATTTTGGTTTTGTTTTTCTTTTTTTAATTCTGGTGCATTTAAATCTAGTCTAATTTACAAGTAAACTTGTGAAATATTAAAGCAGTGCCTAGTATGGATATATGGTATTGAATCTTAAAACTCAGAAAAACTATTCAGTAGCTGTTCAGTAGTCTTTGTGTTCTTACAAAAATACTTTTAAGGTATTAATTCTCAGCATCTGGCTTGAAATGTTTATTTTATCTATCTATTGTAAGGATGCTTTTAACTTTCATATCTGCCTAGCCACTCACATAAATCCGTCAGAGAAACTGTTGATAACTGGCTTTTGGATTTCTTTTTAACCTTCTTCTACAACAGGCATGTCTCTTTTGTGGATTGTCCTGGCCATGATATTTTGATGGCTACTATGTTGAATGGTGCAGCAGTAATGGATGCAGCTTTACTGTTGATAGGTAATGATTGCTACGCGAAAGCAGAGCTCTTTTTTTTTTTTTTTTCTTTTTTTTTAATATCATGAAGCAACTTTATGTACGTTTTAAAATTTAGTGTGGTGGGGCAGGCGATTAAAACAAGTGAATGTTTTTGAGATGTGTTTAAGAAAATTAAGTGATGCTACAACAAAAAATGTACCCTAACAAGGTGCGTTTTTTTTAAACATAGCTATACATACTCATTAGTCTGGTAGCTGGCCCAACTGATAGAAGATTAGGTGGCTAAGATGAAACCTTGTAGTGGTATAGTACTGTAGAATTTATGTAATTTTATGGAATGATCGCTACAGGTGTATTTTGAGTTTCTCTGAAGCTTCAGTTTGCTTTAAATACATAGCCTTAGCCATGCAGGAGAGTCTACAAACATCAATACAAACAGCAAAAACTCAGATGAATACGGACAAAATCAAGGCACAGGAGGTTTATATCAATTCATGCAATTTCTATTCTGATTTGCAGACAACGAGCAATGAGTAAACCTTATTTTTATATGTCTGGAGAACCATGTAGTGCTCTACAGTGATAAATAGCAATTATGTTACCTGGATAGGGCATGTCAACAAACAAGAACAACAGCTTCAGATATTGTAGTTTAAATTGCCTGAGATAGCTGATAAGTTGTCATTCCTCCTGCCTGTTCATCTCCAGAAAGTGTGATAGACCAGACTTCAAGATTAACCACCATAACGGCTCATCAGGCCAAAGTTGGCTTCGTGGCTGGCTGAAATCCAAACCATGCTGATAACTGCCCTATTCACATACTTTATATATTAATTGTGTGTTGTACAGTTTGGGGATCTTGGCATTTTTATGGCTTTGGCAACAAGAAAACACCAAAGAATTTTAAGATACGTCTTGAAAGGTGAATTGTCTATTTTGCTACAGTCAGCACTGAGGAGATGTCTAGAGACCTAGAGGATGGAATAAGTCAAGTAGACACAAGTTAGCTGTCAGTATCTTTGGAAACTTTAAATGTTTCTACTGGGAGCAAGTAGAATGGGGAACTCTGGCAACCTCTCATCTGTCATATTGTGTGGGTGGTAAAGCCAGCAATTCTGGAGAAGAGTAGGTGTTTATTAACTTGGATGCTTCACATGTAGCTTACTGAGAGCTGACCATCTTTTTTTGTAAAGATACAATGGAAAGTAGACATCCTGACTGTAGGAGTTTTGTCTATCTTTATAGTTTCTATATTGCAGTCACTTTTCTTCTTTCAGCTGGTAATGAGTCATGCCCTCAACCCCAGACCTCAGAACATCTAGCTGCTATAGAAATCATGAAACTGAAACACATTTTGATTCTACAGAATAAGATTGATTTGGTGAAGGAGAGCCAGGCTAAAGAACAGTATGAACAGATTCTTGCATTTGTACAAGGTAAGTTTTCAACAGCAGAAATCCAGTTAATGGTGGAAATTTTTCTGTGTTGGGACACGGACATAGTGGTTTTCTATATGTTTATAGAAAAGCTTCCCCTGCTTAGATGATGATGTTGTATGTAGTCTGTTAATCTGAAAAATAGACCATTGGAGTTGTGCTTCTTATCTGTGTCAGACTGCTTACGTACTATAATGTTATGGCTGTTGGTCAGAGCTCTTGATGTAAAACTAATAACACTAGCTCTTGTCTAGTAGCTTTCACTGAATTTGTGGTTTCTTCTTGGTATTGTTTCTTTGCTAGAGGTTGTTCTTTTACTGCAGTGTGGGAGATAATGAAGCAGTCAGTACTTGTTAGGAGCACCTTGTAGGCATAAATGCGTTAGTTACTTTTATTTAATCACAAAAGATTGGTCTTTCATCTCTCTCTAAGTCCTGTTCAGGCAGTGTTCTCCTTCTCTGTCCATAAAGTTCTGTTCAACTTCATGAGTTTCATCTTTCCCAGGAGCTTCCACTGTTTTCCCTGCTTATCTGCTTTAGCTGGGGTATGCGAAGAGCTGCAGAGCTACATTGTCACCATCAAAAGTAGCCAATGGGTCTCTCTTTTAGTTCAGAATTGTTGCCTTGCATAAGCTGTTCATAACAGCTATGTGTGAGTGGCTTGATGTGTAAATTTGGAGTTTGTGAGAACTGGAGTTATCACAAGAAACATAGGTATAATTAAAGCTAATAATATTTAACAGGCCTTCATAACTAAATGCATCCTTCCATAAATTAAGATTTTTCTAAAATATGTATTTCTATTCCAAAACTTAGAAAACATAGATCTTTAAATTGATAGGAATTTTAGTTTGTCAGAATGAAATCTGACTGTAAAATTAATACTGATGTGTCAAATGGTGAGATACCTGATCTCTCTGAGGAAATTATCTTAAGAATATTCCCAATCCCAACGTAGGAAGTGAATTCTCCCTTAGAGCAGAAGATTGTCTTGCGCAACGTTCAGTGAGCAACTGTAAATCTCTTCAGTACACAGTTATCCAGAGGCAACACAGTGTTTCAGAATGCCTCAAAAAATAGGTCTGGCTGGTTTGAGCTAAAATGTTGAAGGAAAGGGTAAATACTCTGATACTTACTGCTTTGGGAAATACACATAAAATGTGCCTTGAAATTCATCAGTGTTTTTAACAGTGATGGAACACGTGGTCATGTTGCTGTAAATACTAAGGCTTGATGTTTAATTTGATTTTGGTTTAGGTACAGTTGCAGAAGGAGCTCCAATAATTCCAATCTCAGCACAGTTGAAGTACAACATTGAGGTAGTTTGTGAGTATATAGTGAAGAAAATCCCAGTCCCTTTGCGAGACTTCACATCTGAACCAAGGCTTATTGGTATGTAAATGCTTACATCTGGGCTTTTGTGGCTAACCATTTACTACATGTACCTACACTTGGAATAGCATGTTGCTGAATGCTCTAAAAAGAGGTAGGTTTAAAAGGAGCATTTAGTGTGCTCTTATTTCGAAACTTGCATATTTTCTGAGAGCTGTGTGGTTTGTTCGTAGTTAACTGCTATAGTTAAATCTATTTGAGGTAGTTGCTCGTTTTGGTGTATAGTTCTATGTGTATGATAGCCCTAAAATGCAATAAAGATGGGAAATTTATCTCTGTCTTAAACATTCCTTCAGTTGCTATGAATTTAAATTTGATTTTAAAAAGTAATGACGAACTGCTGAATTTGAAAATTAAATTATTTTCATGAAAATCTTATAGGTAGCCTGGTTAGATTTTCTGTGTTAGTCTCCTGTCTCCTGGATATAATTGTCAAAGTCTCAGTTCTTGTCCAGCATGTTATGAAATTCGGTTCCACTACGATGAATCCATTTGTTTGCCCTTTTTTCCAAATAAAACATGGGAGACCTACAAAACATCTTCAGAATGCATAAAAATTGACTACATTAAAACAAGGTATCGGTATTCACAACTGACATTGTGAATATTGAAGGGGTTTTGTAATATAATTGATCATTGCTTTCTTTTTCAGATACTGATCTTTAACTTAATTTCTGCTATGCAGAAACAGTTTTAGAAAAACATTTGTGTATACAAGCAGCTTAAATGGTTTTGAGAACAAAATCAACTCTATACTTAAAAATTCGGAATAAAATGTTCATCATATTTTAGTGTTTTTCCCGAATTACGTTTTTGTAATATTTATAAATACACGTATACCTTCATAAGAATAGGGAAGTAGGCAAAGCTGCTAAAGACAGACACTAATTCTTTAAAAACCTGATCTTAAATTATAAACCTGGCTATGATCTATTCTTTTCAGTAATCAGATCTTTTGATGTCAACAAACCTGGCTGTGAAGTTGATGACCTTAAGGGAGGTGTAGCTGGTGGCAGTATTCTAAAGGGTGTTTTAAAGGTAACCTTTTCCCTCTTGTCTGGCGATTTGTAATGATAATAATGAGTAGAGTTTTTGCACGCTTAGTACAAAATGAATCTATATAATTGATTTTTTTTTTTTTTTTAAACTAGAATACGGTCAGATAGCACTTATCCTTTCTGTCTGTGCCTCATTTTTACTTTCCTGTTCTAAAATACCAGAACAAGAAATGCTGATCTTTGTTTTTTTAAATATATTTTTGTTAAGACTGTAGTTTTAACTTTTGGTAATAATGATACTGATTTCATTGCTTACAAATTGAGGGAGCGGGTTTTTTTCTGTCCTACCACTTTTACCTGCTAAATTATTGGGGAGAAGAGGGGAGCAAAAGAAGTGTGTGTGGGTTCCCACAGGTCCCCACTTCCCCATTTAAGTATTCTGTATATTTTGATTTTTTTTTTTTTGCTTGTGGGATACTGTCAATAGATGGAAACTTTAAAAGTTGCTCTGCTAGACTGGAAAGCAAACTACATCTTTGAACATTTATACAACTTGTATTTTCTTTGTCCTGTGGTTTATTGATGCTGATCAGTTACACCAATCAAATTAACTCCATTTTTCTTGGTGCTGTAACATTTCTAAATGAAATGTAATTTTAAAACATTAAACTAAAATTTAAATGCTGGAATTATTGCTGATAAAGATCCTTTGCTAAAGCAGTTTTACAAATTGTATTGAAAAGAAAGTTAATTGTTACATTGGCTGTAAGATACAGAGCTTTCAGTATTGTTCAATTTGCAGTAGACAGTGCAACAGAAGTCCTAGAAGTTCTACAGTAGCCCAGAACCAAAGACTTGTATAAATAGTAGATCTTGGGATAAGTAGGTCTTATCTGTGACTAGTGTTTAGCTTTATGTTCCTGTGAAACAACCATTTAATCACTTTTTCACTTCTGTAATTAGGTGGGTCAGGAAATTGAGGTCCGGCCTGGTATTGTGTCCAAGGACAGTGAAGGAAAGCTCATGTGCAAGCCAATCTTTTCCAAAATTGTGTCACTCTTTGCTGAACACAATGATCTACAATATGCTGCTCCAGGGGGTCTTATAGGTAAGAATATTCTTTTATGAAAAGATTTATTTCTTCATGCTTATTGAAAACACTTGGTGTCATTCAACAATAAATTTCATTGTAGTAAACAAAAAGGCTATGAGCAATTTCAAATAATTCATATATGTAGAGAGAGACAACATGGGTGTGAAAAGTGGATATTTAAATAATTTTCCGGAAGGACACTGGCCAATGCAGATCAGCTTGTGTTGTTAATGGTACCGGCTTTTTAACAGTAGAATATTTCTTCATCTGTTTAGACAGAGCTCACAGTCTTGCTGACATTCTGAAAGTGCTGTCCAGGTAATAGGGAATTCCCAGTACCTTCTCAGTTTGTTGTTTTTAGATCTCCTTCAAATATTTTAATATGTAAAATGTGATAAATACCTTTCAGTTATTCCTTGTGACTTTCCTTGTTGTGTTGTAGGTGTTGGAACTAAGATTGATCCAACTTTGTGTCGGGCTGACCGAATGGTAGGCCAAGTTCTTGGTGCAGTTGGAGCACTGCCAGAAATATTTACAGAGCTAGAAATTTCCTATTTCTTGCTGAGACGACTATTAGGTGTGCGCACTGAAGGAGACAAGAAAGCTGCGAAGGTCTGTACCCCTTTTTTGTTTTTCCCAATTTCTCTTCTTGTGCTAAGTTTTATTAATATATACTTTTTTCCATCTTCTGTTGTAATTTTGTCTCCCTGTTCATATATGCTTGCCACTAAACTTACCTGCTTATTTAATATTGTAGAAGAATGCTTTTCAGAGGAGTAGGAATTCATATCAGAGTAGTTTAAAGTAGCATAAAGTATTTATGTGTCCTGAGGTTAGGTATTCTTCTAAACATACTGGTAGTTGTTTTCCTTTGCTATCAGCCTATTCATTTATGCAATAATTAGTTTTATACACGTTCTGATCTACTTCCTCCTTACCTGCTTTTTGTAGATTCTCTCTGAAGGACTTTGTAAAGCTAAGTGTTTTTGAAACACTGTAGTTGAAAAGAAACTGAACTTGATGCACAGCGCAGTCTCATGTTCTGTGGTCCATTTTACACAAATAAAACTAAAAGATCTTAGTTTTCCATGTTAGCATTAAAATCTATAAACTGCTTCATGCAACAGTAAGTTAAGTGTTTCAGTGCTCTCTTTGTCCTGTGAAATGAATTATTTTTTGAGAAAACATTTTGATGTATGTAGGCATAAGGGAAATGAGAATATCCACATTATTTAGAAGAATGGTATAACATTCCAGTTTGTAGCAATATCTGAGACTGTTTACGCTTTTAATACAGTATGTGTAATCTTCAGTATGTTTTGTAGAAAATACAGAGAAATTCCAAGAAAGTACATCATACCGAGAGCCTGCAGTACTACATGCACAACATATTTACATATTTGTCCTTTCACGTGTAAACTTTATCCACTGACACTGTTGTGCATGGTTTGTGTGCGGGCATATTTATAGTTTTTACATTCCTCAGCTATATCTTTTTTTTTTGTGGCAGGTAGGTAACAGAAGATAGTCAATATTGTCAGTGGCATGTTTTTTTTAAAATACTAAAGCTTATGTTTCAGAGCTTTCTATGTCTGTCTTCAGGTGCAAAAATTATCAAAGAATGAAGTTTTAATGGTAAACATAGGATCCTTATCTACTGGAGGGAGAGTCAGTGCAGTAAAGGCTGATTTGGGGAAGATTGTGCTAACTAACCCAGTGTGCACAGAAGTGGGAGAAAAAATTGCCCTGAGTCGAAGAGTTGAGAAACACTGGCGGTAAGTTGGTGCTAAATTGGTAGGGTACCTGGTTGTTACGTTGTTAGCAAAAAAATACATGGATCTGATTTTGTTCTGGAATAGGTAAGTGTATGTTTTAAAAATTCCTCTGGATTCTCCTAACACCATTGACACCATTGTTGTAGGATGCTTCATTTCATTACTAGCCTCTTTTTTTAAAGCAGCATTATAATTGGGTAGATACCTATTAGTTAACAGACAAGGAAACATCTGAGGTTCATGGTTTGTTGCCAGAACTGCCATGCTGTAAATTGAGCTAACAGTACACAACCTTGGCAGAGTGTTTTGGAAATTCTAGTAGTGTTAAGCCAAAGCCTGCCTTTATACGCACCTAAGTCAATGGTGTTCTACCTGTGGAGCTGTTTGTGATTTCTAGTGCAACCTTGAAGTAATAGCAGGGGAATGGAGGAGGGACGCTCTAAGGTTCAAATATTTTAGGTACTGTGAGCAGAGAGGAAAGAAAAAAGTATCAACTGGATTGGCCCATTCAGATTACAAATATAAAATGTCTGACTGCACAGAAGCATCTGGAAGCTGAAAATGAGCAGAATTGGTTGATGATTCATTTTAATCTTAGTGCCATACTTCTCTAGATGATTATGCGTTCTGTACCTATTGTGTTCCATAAGACTACATGAATATCGTAAGAACATAAGGGTAATTAGATTCATTGACCCTGCACAGCTCTTGTAGTATAAGGGAACATAGCCATTTTTACAAGAAGTCGCTACTGTATGAAAAAGAACTAAGCTTTAAATATCCATGGATGCATGTTTCTTTTTCAGATCAACAAGAAAGCATAGATGGGAATTTAGTGCTTGCTGTCTCAGAGCTAGGTGACAAATTAGGGAAGAGATTATTCCCTAAAAAAAAAAACCCAAGGAAAAAAGATAACATGTCTTGAATGGGGAAAAAAAAGACAGGACACAAATTAAGTCAGGGAAGGCAGAAGAGGAGAAACTACTTGTATTGGAAATTATGCTTTTTTTTGAGCTATAGACTGACAGCCTGTGCAAATTTTAATGTGAGTTTTGTTGCTTCTGTAAACTACTTCCCACTTAAAAAACATGACCAAATTTTGCCAAAAAGCCCACTTGTCTCTGGATTATGGGGTGGGCAAGTAGTGGCAGCCTGCTATAAAGATTCTGTTATTAAAAAGTTGCCTTCTATGCTGTGTTAAAAGGACAAAAGAGACAACGTAAGAAAACCAAAAGTTGAGAAAAGGGGAAGTAGGCAAACTGGGAAGAGCAGCTTAATAAAATCCAGTTGGAGTAAAGACAGTGTACGGTTGGTACTGTGGAAAGGAACTTCTAGCCTGAAGCAATGGAGTAGTGAAAAGATGGAATAAAGTGAGAAAGCAAGAGCTGAAAAGGAGGTATAAAATAGGAAGTAAATATATAGAGGCATAGAGGTTAAACAGCAAATGGCCAAGCAAACAGGATACAGTAGCGATTCCAAGGAACAATGATTTCAAAGGTGGACTAGTTATAACCTATGGATATGGTCCTAAAAAGTGGCAAGTGCTGGGCTAATATACTTCAGTTCCTTTTTTGGTGTCCATAGACAGGGTCTACTGCTTAGCAAACTAAATTGAGATGCACATGTGGTTTCTGTGTATCTCCTTGCCAGAAATTGGAAATCTTTTAAAGACAGTTATATTAATAACATGGACTGCCTGATTGTGGAAATGGACATAATCTTAATTGTTTTTTAAAAGCGTATTTTTCTGAAGCAACAGTAGCCTATAAAAGGGGCCTTCATTTTACTGAATATAAACACTAGAACGTACCCAGCAGTTGAGTTACCTTTATAGGTTACATGTTCATTGAGAGTTACAGCTCTGTTTATAATCTTACTGCCATCTTGTCTGAATTTTCACATTTTTGTTTCTATTTGAAAGTAATGCAGCACTTCAGGCACAGGGGAAAGAGAGCAAGCTGTGAATAGATTTAGAGTCAACCAGTACAACATAAGTTACAAAATTTTCAGATTTTTGGTTTACTGTTCAAAGGTACATCCTTAGCTGATTACAAACATACATCATCCTTTTTTATTCCGTGTTTCCACTAGCCGGTCTTAGATCTTGTAGGATATTTTGGGTGAGAGGCAAGTGGAGAAAATTCTAAATGTGAGAATGGAAGGCATAAGCATGACAGAAGGATATTGATTTTATCCTGGATATTTCTGACTACTATTAAGAGTAATATAAGCTATTTTTCTTTTTGCAGTTTAATTGGTTGGGGTCAAATCAGAAGAGGAGTGACAATCAAGCCAACTGTTGATGATGACTGAAGAACAAAAAGTGCTTCATTTTTAAAGATGAAGTGCCTATTTCTATTTTGGAGGGGGTATATTTTGACAGTGGAATTGAAAGCTGTGCAAACACGATCTTTAAGTTGTATGACTGTCCTTGTACATTTTAATGAATTTTTACCCTCTTACTAAAATACTAGTCACTATCACCATTAAAAGTGTAAAAGAATTGGCGTAGAAGTGGGTTTAATTATCCACATTTTAGTAGAAATTAATTGTACATGTCTCACGGCATGTCTAATTTATGTTATTTTGTGTTTCAGATATATCTGTTTAATATCAGTCAAGCCAGCCCCAGTGTAACACACAAACCATAAATCTGGTATTGAAATAAAATACTGCTTATTTTCATTAATTCATATGATTTTTCTGAGTAACAAAAGACTGCAGTGATTGTTCAACCAGTACAAGAATTAAAAGCAAAAAACCAAACTCTTCTTGAAAACTAGTACCCTTTCTGCACAACATCTTGTTTAGACAGCTGTTGCAACAAAAACTTTCTTCGTTAGTATGTATGGTTCTGACTTTAGGATTCTAGCTGTATTACACTTTGTAATTAGGATGGCAATGATGACTGACTTAAATTTGTCACTTCCAATATTACAAGGAGTTTTGGTTAAAGCCCTGAAGAAAAACTACAAGTAAACTGGATCTGAACTGGCAGTACTGGTTTTGACCTTATTTTAGAATGGATTTATGCAAAGAATGTGATTAATTTGAAATGTAGCTGCTTGTCATCATGGAACTCTGTGTGGGTGACCTGAGAGCTCTTTACACTGTAGGAGTAAACTGTTTATTTCAAAGTTATATTGAGCAAATGTAGCTATGATCTTGAACTATAAAATATCTGGAAAAGGCTGTAGAAGGGAATTATTGGGGGGCGGGCATTCAGAATGAGATGAGGAAAAAGGTGTAAAACCACTTTTGCTTAGCTAGCCTGAATCACACTCCTTAGGAGATAATATAATGTAATAAACTTGCTGTAGGGTGCTAATACTTCCATCCATATAGGTTTAACTTCTTCGTTTGTACTAATGTATATAGTTCTAGGTATTTTATATACTAGACTATTTAGCAAGTCATGCTGCTTTCCATTTTTTTTATTCAAAGTACTGTGTTCATTTTGAAAGCCTTGTTTCAGTTGTATTTAATATTTTCAAGGGCATTCTAGAGGTAAATAACATTTCATTCATCAAAATGGACTTTGAAGCAACTTGAGTTTTGTTCCCAATTGTGCACTGTATTTTCTGTTGCCTTATTCCATCTACATTCTTGTACTTGGTTTCTCCATTTGTAAAGTACTTCTACCTCGCACAGTGTTGAGACTAAATACATTAATTTTGTATAGTGCTTCTCCTTTTTAAAAGAGAGTCAGCTATAGGTCTTCCTGATTCACCTAGTACTTGACCAATATACAATCTTAAATGTGTCTGTTTCAAAGACTGCATCTTCCATGCTTTGGAAGCTCATTTCTGTAACTCTTGATTTCTAGGAACTTGGATAAACTTACGTCTTACCTAGTTTGGGAGCATGAGGGTGAGCACAAAAGAGAAAGTAAGCTACCACAGGGTGCTGGGATGACACCAGTGCCAGGGTGAAATCTAGTCCAAAGAGTTCTTTGTAAATGCACTGAATGTATGGATCTAATGATACAGAAATGCTGAAATGCTTCTGACAAATTGGTTAAGCACCCATAGGCATTTTTAGGCATCTAGATATTTTGGAGATTGGGCCTTAATCTCTTGATCTGCAATGTAAAAAATCAAAGTGCTGTAATCTTTCCAAAACACTTAATGTACTCCTTCACTTGGGTAGGTAATAAATGCAAAGTACTAGTATTGTCCTAGTGCTAGTATTAGTAGCCAGCCTTACATCCTTCCAGCTAAATAGCTGTAGGTCATTATTTAATTTAGGTCTAAAACATGATTTGGTACTGCTGTAGTTGATAGCAGATGTACTAGGTAGGTATATATTATCAGTAACATTAAGAAATGCTTTGTGAAAGTGTCTTTTTCCCTCCGAAATGTTAAGTAATATTTTGTTTGCCTGATGGCGTGCACAGCAACTGGTGGGAACTCGGAAGAGAATAGAGGCGATGAAGTGCCAGGGTAGTGAATTTTGCTTCTGGCCCATTCTTGCATGAGCCTGCTTTCAACAATGGCTCTTCCAGGCTGGGCTAGGGTTTTTTTAGCAGCTGCAGCCCTCTCCCAAGGCAGTTTCTTACATTCTGAACTGTTCCCCACTTCCTTCCGATGGTAGACTTGGGTTCATTGTTCGTTCATGTATGCTGTGTCCTGCAGAAACCAGCTGCCTAAGAGTGGGGATGGTTGTTGCAGAGTATTATGTCTGGCCCAAAGTCTGTTCCTGATCCTTCCTAAGAGAAGGAAAGACAGTTAGGAGCATGTATAGGTAGCCTGAGGTGTCAGCTGTGATTTACATATGACATAAGCAGTGTGCTATATATCCTGTCACATTGTCGCGGCAGGGGGAAGGTGTAAAGTGCAAAGTTCTTTTTTTGCCACCAAAATGTTACATTTTCACTAACTGGAAAGCTTTGACTCTGCTGGCATGAGTAAAGCATAATGGGAACATTTTGAGACTTCGATGAACACATGAAGCACGTGACTGCAGCATCGGAGAGCCAAGTATGAGCAGTGTAAGTGTAAACAGATGATGTGCTGGTGTGCCTGTATCCTCCCGCTCTGCACTCGCTGAACTGTGATGCTGAGGTTTAGATAGATGAATGACAGGGGAGAAAGAGATGCCGTGTAAAACTAAGGAAGTTGAAAATTGCTTGGATTTTCTTGGCCAGGATGAAAACAGTAAGAGATGACTTGCGAGCTCTCTCACTTGAGCAAGGATTTGTTTCAAAGATGAAGTCATGACTTTCCCCCACCCCCCCGGCCTTTTACGCTTCATAGGTCAGATTTAGCCACCTGAACATAGGTGTGCAGTTGCATTTCAAAGGGGTTGGCTAGCCAGGGCACGCATGTGGAATTGGCAGCTGTCGTGCTTGCCACATTCTGGAGCGGTAGCTGGATGCACTGGGGCATCTGAGGTGGCACCAGTACCTACGCTTGGGTCACTGAATCTCTTCCCATAATCTGTCAGAACTCGGTAATTGGTTTCAGGAGGGTGCTAGAATACTGGTACCTCTTCACTACGGGGAGGAAAGTATATCACCTCCATAAATATTTTGCAAAAGACTTCTGGTATCTTAAGAAATGTACTAGACCAGTGTAAGTTAACTGAACTACTACCTGTTTTGTTTTTATTAACCTGTGCTTGGTTCTGTATGAAAACCAGTAAGAGACACTGGCTGGCTGTTACACCAAGGCTGGGTAACGCTTTTTGCTGGTCAGCTCAAATTAAACAAGCTACTTAAGAAACAGGGTTCTCCATTATGTTTAGCTATATCACAAATACAGCGCTGTCCTGCAAACCACTCACTTAAAATTCAGGTTGGTTACCTAGTCTAAGAAACTAGATTTTAAGCAGGTAAACGTGGACAAAATTTCGAGTAGTTCTTTAACTTTTTGTACATGCCAAAGCAATGACTGCTGCTTCACTTGATTTTATGCATGGAAATGAAGTTGTTTTATTAATAAAAGTGGATGCTAGTTCCCTATTGTTTCTGATGGAACTGAAGTCAAGTTTAAAACTGAATGGAAACTGTGGGCGGAAGGAGTGGTTGCTCTCCAAGGTCTGCATGCAACCCCTGACCGAGAGTAGCTCTCCAGCACTATGCTGTATATCCAAGCCTTTGTGGCTAGAGATTCTCCAAAAGCAGGTTTTCCCCTGAAGATAGTACTCCGGGGTTTTTTGAAATGTTTCTGCTTCCCATCCAGATGAGTGTGAAAACCTTATTAATGGAGCAAAACATTTTTTAAGAGAGTGGAAACGCTGTATTCCAGACAGCAAGGGTCACATCTCTCCTTCACAGCAAGGACTCCCACTGCTCTTCCACATCTGCATAGAATGCCAAAGTCATCCTCATTCAGGGAACTGCAGGTGGAGTTTAATCCTCTGTATGTACGCTCTTCATGGCATGGGACTTGCAACAACTGTCGGGAGGCTACAGGGATTTGGAGGACCAGTGTCAGAACTGTGATTCTAATTAACTCCGGGTGGAAACTCCGCTTACTCCAAAGTGGAATAAATGCCCACAGGAGAGCTGGTTTAGTTTCTTCCTCTTTCTTTCCTCCCTTCCTTTTCTCCCACCAGTTGTATGCATGAAAATGAAGGGTAAAAGGGATGCATTTGCTGCCCATCCCTATTTGTACAGAAGGTCTCACTCTCTTACAGACTAGCATCTAGTTAGCGACAAAAGATGTAGACATGTCTTCCCAGTGCCATGTTCCAAGTTCTCTTCTGCTCAGATCTTGCTGCATAACAGGCAAGAGAATCACTTGCTACCTTAAATTTGCCATAAAGAAAAATGTAGGAAAAATGCATTTACTGGAACCTTTAAAATGAAGGTTGGTCACCTTAGTAGACTTGGTAGTGTGGGTTAATGGTTGGACTGGATGATCTTAAAGGTCTTTTCCAACCTAAATGATTCTATGATTCTATGATTAGTAACATCTGTAGAAACATGAACCTGCTAAAATAGGGAAATGTCAGGTTAATGACAACTGTGGTCATTGTATTGGGTCTGCATGGCAAGGTTTTGGTAGTGGGGGGCTACAGGGGTGGCTTCTGCGAGGAGCTGCTAGAAGCTTCCCCTATGTCTGATAGAGCCAATGCCAGCCAGCACCAAGATGGACCTGCCACTGGCCAAGGCCGAGCCATCTGCGACAGCGGCAGTGCCTCTGGGGTAATGTATTTAAGAAGGGGGGGGGTGGGGGGGACCAAAAACATGGGGATACAAACTGCAGCTGGAGTGAGGAGTGAGAATATGCGAGAGAAGCAACCCTGCAGACACCAGGTCAGTGCAGAAGGAGGGGCAGGAGGTGCTCCAGGTGCCGGAGCAGAGATTCCCCTGCAGCCCCTGGTGCAGCCCCTGGTGAGGCAGCTGTGCCCCTGCACCCATGGAGGCCCACGGGGGAGCAGAGATCCACCTGCACCCGGGGAGGACCCCACGCCGGAGCAGGGGGATGTGCCCGAAGGAGGCTGTGACCCTGTGGGAAGCCCACGCTGGAGCAGGCTCCTGGCAGGACCTGTGGCCCCGTGGGGAGAGAGGAGCCCAGGCTGGAGCAGGTTTGCTGGCAGGGCTTGTGACCCCGCGGGGGACCCACGCTGGAGCAGTCTGCTCCTGAAGGGCTGCACCCCATGGAAAGGACCCACGCTGGAGCAGTTTGTGAAGAACTGCAGCCCGTGGGAAGGACCCACACTGGAGAAGTTCTTGGAGGACTGTCTCCCGTGGGAGGGACCCCACGCTGGAGCAGGGGAAGAGCGTGAGGAGTCCTCCCCTGAGGAGGAAGGAGCGGCAGAGACAACGTGTGATGAACTGACCCCAACCCCCATTCCCCGTCCCCCTGCACCACTCAGGGGGAGGAGGGAGAGAAATTGGGAGCAAAGTTGAGCCCGGGAAGAAGGGAGGGGTGGGGGGAAGGCGTTTTAAGGTTTGGTTTTGTTTCTCATTACCCTACTCAGTTTTGATTGGCAAGAAATTAAACTGATTTCCCCCAAGCTGAGTCTGTTTTGCCCGTGATGGTAATTGGTGAGTGATCTCCCTGTCCTTATCTCGGCCCACGAGCTTGTTGTAGTATTTTCTCTCCCCTGCCCAGCTGAGGAGGGGAGTGATGGAGCGGCTCTGGTGGGCACCTGGCATCCAGCCAGGGCCAGCCCACCACAGTCATACAGCTGCTTTAAAGGAGACGTCTGAGTTGCTTTTGAAGCTTGGACCTATCCTGCTCCTGGGTGCTTGTTCCACATACCTGTTGTATCAGCTCCAGTGCTTGTACAGATGGGCAGTGAATCAGATGAGGAAATGGGTTTGAAAAACTTTTTTTTTTTTTTTTTTTTTTTAAGAAATGAAAGGAGAGAAGGAGATAAAAGACAGTCTTTTCTGTTGGCAGCTTGGATTTAAAATGAAGTTTCTGTCATAAGGTTTCAGGTAACAGGGAAAATGGGAAATTCTATTTTGCTTTCCCCAGGTAGACAATAGCCTTTGTTTCCTCAGATACCTAATGTAACTTAAGACTTTATATGTATGACTTTGCACTCTACCTCCATTAAACTAATACTATATCCCAGCCTGCATGCATATATCAGTTCCATAGATCTATTAAGTCACACTGATAACACAGTTCAAGCCGGGATATTATAACTGTAATACTGGGATTCCAAGTAGTAAAAGTGCAAGTGAATGATGGATAAAATAAACCCAAACTATCTCTGGTGGTTTCCACTGCTTATTTTTTTTTTTAGGAATTATTCTGGTGAGCTGATTAAAGAAAGGAGGCACACCTGAGAGTATCTGTGGAGTATCTGTATTTTGGTTGGTTGTATCACAAGGAGGGTTACATGAAGAGAGCATTTCCCGAGTTGTGGTGGTGGTGCCGTTAACAGCTTAGGTTGGCTTTCAGAGCCCTGCTTTCACAAAAATGTGGGGAGAAAAAGTCATTAATTTCATATTGAAATTTTCTCTAAGGCATCAGTACATATATACTTATGTTACTGATACTATTGCATATATGTAACACTACCTCACTAGAAAAAGATCAGTGCATGGCTGTACAGAAACTAGAGTAATTCTGTGACACAGAAAAGAGATAAAGCTAAGAGCTTGTATTTGTGCATGATGCTTGTTGAGGTTCATTCTTTGAAAAAACAGCTACAAAACACTGAGAAAGATATCAGGTCTTAAAAGGATGGGTAGGCCTAGATTCAACAAAAATGTAGGGTGATGTATTGTTTTGTTGCATTGTATACCTTAAAAAGAAGAGATTTTAGGAAAAGTTGATTTGTTGTTATACCTATAAAGGCAAAAAGACATTGCTTCTTTAACTACCTTGGCTGTAACGTGCAGGACTCATTCCTAAAAGTAAAAGTTTAAGCTTTACATAATCACCAGAGTCCTGTGGTTATATATTGATGTGTAAAGTTTGTTGTTGTAGGAGTTAAATATACCTAATGGTGGAGCAGGTAGCTATTCGGTTGAGGGTATGGTTTCGTAGTTCATTTTTCAAAGAAGAGTGCTCTCCCAGTGTCTTACGGGGAGCTCTCTTAAACCAGCCAAAATAAAATGCAGTGAGGGAAAAAATGAGGGTAATTAGAGGGTCTGCTAGTTTAACAGTCATTACATTAGCTTCTGTCTCTCACCCTGTTTTCCTGTTGAGGCACTGAACGGTTCTGAACAGTGTAACAGGGAGGGAGGTTTGACCCATCATACAGTATTTTGTATTGGCTCAAGTTGAACTAAAGCATTGTTAAAGGATACAATGCTGACTGAAGACATTGCTGTGCCAGGCTGCATTACTTCAAGATTATCTAAGAAGGCAGCATGACATAATACATCATGTTTCTTTAATACAAATAAGTAGATATCTTGTGCAATGGTACAAAGTTAAGGCACTGCGTCAGTAATTATTTCTGAGATTTCAGCATGCATTTAGGAAATGCCATTTCCAGCCAAACCTCAGATTTTGTTCTGAAGGGGTGAAGCATGAATTTTCAATTAACATCTTTGCTGATTTTGTTCTAGTATATACAAAATCCAAAAGCATTTTAAACTTATGGTTTTTGTTGCATTAGTTTTTTAGCACTTGCAAAAGTTCCTTCCAGCTCACTTGCTGGAAAATGAGTTTCTACTGCTTTTCCATGCTGAGTTGTCTTGGCGATGGCCTCAGTATTGCCTACATGAAAGCTTTAAACCTCTGCCCCCATCCTGTTTGCATGCTGGTTTCCCATCAGTGCTTCCGCCAGCGTAACGCCCAGCTATGCACGCCCCTGCCATTCTGGGTCACTTCTTGCTGCAAGGCCAGGGCTAAACATTTACAAAGTTTCAAACAACTGTCCTCCCTTAATAATAATAATAATACATAATAATAATAATACATAATAATAATACATTGCACAAACTGCTCGTTTCCAGACCCTATCACCTCCTGACCATACGATGGCGCTTGTGCATGCATGATATATTCCGTTGCCTTTTTACTGCAATTCCCAGCTCTATGTACACTACTTGCCATTCATCAGTTCTTCCATTGCCAGAATTATTTTGGCATAGCTGGCTTACTAGCTGATGTTCACTTACCATGATGCTAAAACTACAACTGTGCTCTGGTTTCTTGTTGCTGCCCTTGTTTCTGTAAAGCTACATCTATATGTGCGTATCTAATTTCCTATACGTCTCCAGTCCATCTTACTGGCATAGTAAAAGTGCTTGGTTTGCATCTTTCCAGACTAAACCCGGGTAGAATAAACATTTTTAGAGAGTTTTTTGGTACGCACTGAATAATATTTCAGCTGTGACAATCAAAAACTGTAGGTAAGTGATACAAGTATGTAAATAAGTTCTCCTTCTTTCTTACCTTGAAAGGATTAAAACCCAAACAAACAAACAAGTCTCCTAACATGGGCAGAGTGCGAGGAAGAAGGAATAGGGAAGAGAATTTTGGTGCCAAGGAACAGGCACCTTGTCAAAGGAATTACCTCAAACATTTAAATAAATACATATTCTTCAATGTCTTTTATAAAATACAAGGAACTAGAATACCATACTCAAGCACAGATGAAAATTGTCAAAATATATTTGAAATAATGTTAATATATATGACATTTACTTGTGTTGAGGAAGGTTTCATTAAGAAATTGCAGGGTATGCATTTATAAAACACCAACTTTTCAGTTCAAGGAGTTGCTTTCTAAAGCCTAGTATACTTTTTCTAATATTTCAGTACATTTGCAAAAAAAAATAAAAATTAATATTTACAAATTAAATCTCATGTTCCACAATCCTAAGGATTCAAATTAGTCGGAGCACCAGCTCTCCTTTATTGCCTCTTTGTGGACATTTGTAAAGGAATCTAACACACTAGACAGGATTCATTATGTTATTTAGAAAGTACCAATACAGCACTATATTCCCCTGCAAAACATTACACAATTCTATGTTTAGTTATTTCAGTGTATTTAGGTTATGATGAAGACCTGAAAAGCATTTTCTCCTGCAAATGTGCCTTAAGGTTCTCTGATTCATTTTTCTTCCCGTTTTTGCTTAATCATCTATTTGGCTATGTAATGTATTATGAATCCCAAAATATTTCATTTGCAATGTAGTCCTAACTACTACACATACGGAATTAACAGTCTCAGCTTTTGCAAGTTTTCATTCAAGAAACCTTTTTTACCTTGGTGACTAGCATTGGGCATACAGAAGTAGAATACTTTTTCTTTTGTACTTTTTCCTGGCTACTGCCAAAATGCTGTCGATAACATAAAGTTTAGCAATACATATTTTTCTTTCTTTAAATTGTCTCCCATTTATTCCTTTGACAGTAATTGTATGCAACTTAATCCTTTATAAATCTAACATGGAGCCATTCTTTTCACCAAAAAACGGTATGAGAGCATGATTAGTCCTTCCACAGCAATCGCAAGCATTCACGTATTCTCCATATGGTTTTGGCTTCTTGCCTAGTTGTCTGATAATACTTGTGTTAAACATGCTGAGCCAGCAAATGGCAGTATACCCTGCAAACCATGTACGTGTATGCTTTAGGCACACAAATCATCCTGTTAATACCAGTGGGACCATTATGCACTTAAAGGTAAGCTTGTGCTTTAAGTGTTTTGAAAACTGTGATCTTAAATGACTTCCACTTCCCCAAAGGCCCAATTCTTCCTTTACGTTACTTGCTACTTCATGCTGTTGCTATTCTACCAGTTTGCATGTTCGTGCTGGGAATTTATTTTTGCAGTTAAAACTTCACATTTGTCCTCAAAAGAATTTTGAGCTTTATGGAAAGGTGTCTGTTTTGCCACGTAATGTCACAGAAGAGTGGACTCTTGGTACTCTTGGGTGGGAGTGTCGATCTGCTCGAGGGTAGGATGGCCCTGCAGAGGGACCTGGACAGACTGGATCGATGGGCCGTGGCCAACTGTATGAGGTTCAACAAGGCCAAGTGCCGGGTCCTGCACTTGGGTCACAACAACCCCATGCAACGCTACAGGCTTGGGGAGGAGTGGCTGGAAAGCTGCCTGGCCGAAAAGGACCTGGGGGTGTTAGTAGATAGCCGGCTGAACATGAGCCAGCAGTGTGCCCAGGTGGCCAAGAAGGCCAACAGCATCCTGGCTTGTATCAGGAATAGTGTGGCCAGCAGGAGCAGGGAGGTGATTGTCCCCCTGTACTCGGCGCTGGTGAGGCCGCACCTGGAATACTGTGTCCAGTTTTGGGCCCCTCACTACAAGAAAGACATTGAGGTGCTGGAGCGTGTTCAGAGGCGGGCAACGAAGCTGGTGAAGGGTCTGGAGAACAAGTCTTATGAGGAGCGGCTGAGGGAACTGGGGTTGTTTAGCCTGGAAAAGAGGAGGCTGAGGGGAGACCTTATCGCTCTCTACAACTACCTGAAAGGGGGGTGTACTGAGGTGGGTGTTGGTCTCTTCTCCCAAGTAGCTAGCGATAGGACAAGAGGAAATGGGCTTAAGCTGCGCCAGGGGAGGTTTAGACTGGAAATTACGAAAAATTTCTTTACGGAAAGGGTGGTCAGGCATTGGAACAGGCTGCCCAGAGAGGTGGTGGAGTCACCATCCCTGGAGGCGTTTAAAAAACGGGTAGATGTGGCACTTCGGGATATGGTTTAGTCTGGTCTACCCTTGATTAGTCTAGAGTGGGCTTGGTAGTGTGGGTTAATGGTTGGACTGGATGATCTTAAAGGTCTTTTCCAACCTAGATGATTCTATGATTCTATGATTCTACTCACCGGTGCAACCTGGCAGCTTAGGGACTGTTGAAAAGCTGCTGCATGTGTTAAGCAGATCGCAAACTCCTACCAGTTTAAATAGACCACAGACTCCATATCTCAGGTCAAGTGAGGACAGGGGCTTCTTCAGAGAACCCTTTACTTCTAGGAGTTTAGATTTAATTTGTACTTTGCTTCTTACTTTTGCTCCATTCTTAATCTGGGTCCTGTTGGTCCAACCCTCTTGGTTGGAGATTGGTCATATCTCTGCTGGAGGAACGCAGTTTTCAGTTTTACGTAGGATCTTTGACCTGAGGGTTTCAAAGTAGCCTTGTGGCTCACCCAGAGCACAGTTAATGTAGCTACAGAAGAGTTTTGCTGGAAAGAGAGCAAATAACACAGCTTTCAACCAACAAATACAACTCTAAAAATCAGTCTTTACTTGTCTTCACTGCTACTCTAGCAGCAAATTTTGGTCCTGTTAAAGTCACACTGAAAAGAGGGTTTGTCCCTCAATGTAATGGTTTGTTTTGTAATGCCCTGCTCTCTTGTTAAACTATTTATTAGAGAAACAGGGAGGGGCTGGCACAGTCCTATTTCAAAATACAGTGCTTATGTAGTCACTGAAGCAGATAGCCCTCGGGGCCATTTACAACTTTTTTAGCCAAGAAGAGAAAACAGAAATGCCTTTTAACTCTTTGAATCTTCTCTAGCCTTTCTTTTTCAAGATCTATCAGTTCTGACTTCCAGCAATGTATCGGGTTGAATATTTACTAGTCCTTTCACCTTTATTACATGTACTCACCAACAACTCTGGAGGTGATATCTTTGATTCATGGACAAATAAGGCAAATGAAATGTGAGCTTACAGAATTATAGGGTAAATCTTGGATTTTTTTATACCTTTCCCCCCTAAAATTATGACAGCTTAAACCAAGAGGATGTTATTTAAATTGTAGAATAAATAATTAACCTCCCTACCCAATTAAAAATTCCTTTAAGCTTGCGCAGCACTTAATAAGGAAGCACTAGAAATAAAATTGTCTGTGAAACCCTACCTTTAACAACTAAGTAATAAGAGGTCTACTGAATACTTGTAAACCAAGATATTTTAAAGATTTTAATGCAGCCAAATAACTTGTCAGCTCTCCAGAGGATGCCAGGGACCCCTACTCAACACAAGGACCACCCTGCTGTTTAAATGTAAGATTAAAAATATTTTTCTTTCTGTAACTTTTCAATTTTTTTTTTTTTTAACAATGTAAAAAAATCTGCATTTTGATCTCGGGCAGCTGAAAAAACTGTGTCTGGAATGTTCCCAAAAAACTCAGTTCAAGGCCAACACCCCTTACGGAAAATTTCAGACTTGTGAAAGCTGGCAAAGTTCTATGAGCAACTAAAAACTTGTAGAATACAGAATGTCAGGCAGCTTCAAAATAAGTGACACTATGCTGCACATTGCTAATATTTTTAAATAGAGAGGTTATCTGAGATAGATACACAACTGTAGAGGTTTCATATTGGCCTTATAACATTCTCAGCAATTCAAACCTATTAGGTCAGTTCAAACCTATTGCTGTGTATAACACCACCACAGGAAAACCTGTAAATATCCGGACCCTCTTCTGATCTTTCTCTACAACTATCCAAGTGCAAGGTCCTGCATCTGGGTCGGGGCAACCCCCAGTATCGGTACAGGTTGGGGGATGAAGAGATTGAGAGCAGCCCTGCGGAGAAGGACTTGGGGGTACTGGTGGATGAAAAGCTGGACATGAGCCGGCAATGTGCGCTTGCAGCCCAGAAAGCCAACCGTATCCTGGGCTGCATCAAAAGAAGCGTGGCCAGCAGGTCGAGGGAGGTGATTCTGCCCCTCTGCTCTGCTCTGGTGAGACCTCACCTGGAGTACTGCGTCCAGCTCTGGGGCCCTCAGCACAAGAAGGACATGGACCTGCTGGAGTGGGTCCAGAGGAGGGCCACAAAAATGATCCGAGGGCTGGAGCACCTCTCCTATGAGGCCAGGCTGAGAGAGTTGGGATTGTTCAGCCTGGAGAAGAGAAGGCTGCGAGGAGACTTTATTGTGGCCTTCCAGTACTTCAAGGGGGCCTATAGGAAGGATGGGGAGAATCTTTTTAGCAAGGCCTGTTGTGACAGGACAAGAAGTAATGGATTTAAACTAAAGGAGGGTAGATTTAGACTGGACATAAGGAAGAAATTTTTTACAATGAGGGTGGTGAAGCACTGGAACGGGTTGCCCAGAGAGGTGGTAGATGCCCCATCCCTGGAAGTGTTCAAGGTCAGGTTGGACGGGGCTCTGAGCACCTTGATCTAGTTGAAGATGTCCCTGCTCATTGCAGGGTGGGTGGACTATATGACCTTTAAAGGTCCCTTCCAACCCAAACCGTTCTATGATTCTTGTATAGCACAGTACAGGCAGACCAAACAGAATGCCTGTTGCATTCCTCTTCTGAGTCTAAACACAGCCAGTGCTTCCACCAGGATGTTCTTTTGGATACAGTTCTCTAAGATGCACAATAATATTTGAATAAAAACTGTCAGTTAGCAGCCTGGTAATTTTGAACACATTTTTAATTACTCTTCTTTGTAAGTATGAACCATTAGAAGCTCTGTCCAAATCTGAGTCCATTTTTCAGATTGCAAGCAACACTGACAAATAGGATATTCTCAGATCACATTTAATTGTTCAGCCTGTGTATTTCCCACTCCTTTGCTACTCAATATCCCAGCCTCATCATGATGAACTTCCTCCAAATGAACATGTTGCCATGCTTCTTTCATAGATTTTCCTCTGATACCTTATTTTTCAGCATTACACAGATCCCAGCAATGTCTACATTGGGACTTGGAAAAATTATGTTTTATAATGCCATGAAAACGTTCTTTGAAAGACTTTTGGTTTATTTGACAAGCATTTTTAATGGCAATTTCTTCAACAGAATTTTGTGTACTAATACACGATTGTTCGGGTCAATCTTTTTTTCATTACTTAACTCATTGCAACTAGTTTTCTTATCAAAAGAAAATATTTCTCTCTTACAGCTTCATTCATCTTCCTTTCCACTCAAGCCTTTGGCTCCCAAACATTTTGGCTGCCTGCACGCACGGGCAGTTCAGTGAGCATCACAACTTTGGTTGTCTGAATTTGTCCTAGAGACTGGTAGACATAGCCAAATTCAGCCGTGCTGCTGAATAAAACTGGAGCGTATTTCTGCCCTTGGAGGTGATTACCAAGCTGTACCACAGGATGGCTCAGTATCCCCGAGTGCCTTTGGCACTTTTGTCCCTAAGCTCCATGGGTTGAAGCGAGTCAGTGGCTTCGTGCTGCACGTGTTGGTATGGGCTGTAATGTGCCCATCGAGTGGTCCAGCCATTTGTTCTGATGAACATCAGGCCAGATGCTACCCGAAACCCAGGCGCTGTGACAGCCTGGGCACCTTTCCAGCCCAGGCTGTGCCTTCCAAGCCTTGTTTCCCAGAAGCTCTGTGAAGTTTCCCGCCAACACCAAGCCAGTTCTCTCTTCAGTTCTCTCCAGGGAGCACCCTGAAGACCAGAGGTGATTGCAAAAGTGTGGGCGGACGGGTCAAAGCCCTTTCACAGCCTCCCGGGGAGGGCGACGGGCAGCACGCCAAGCCGCAGCACTGAGCTTGTGTTCCAGCTCCGTGGTGAGGACGCTGCCCGGTGGAAGCAGGTCACGCAGCAAACCCAGGACTGCTAGTTGCTGAAGCTAGGGGATATGGCCATTGACTGCCCTGGAGTTCTGTGCTGATTTTATACTGGCTTTAATGAGGCAGGTAACTAACAGAGCCCCTGGAGAACAGGGAAGCCTCTACTTGCAAGCAGCCTGGGACTGATTTAGTGCCAAAGTCAAACTGTTTGAGCCATGCCTTAGGAGAGGAATGCAAGGTTATAAAGCACTTGTCCTTTGGCGCCTATGGATCACATACGCACGGCGAGATCTGGACAGTTTTATAGGCTTGTGATCCCCTACCCGCAAGAAAGATTAATCATATACACCTCCCTTTCCCGGGTCCAGCAGGAATGCCGAGCCCTGACTCCTCGTAACATCACTTCACACCTGAAGTATCTTGTGTCCTTTTTGTCTGACTGCATCTGTGCTATGCTGTGATTTCTCTGAATTTGATGATGTTGGGTCCTTGGCCATAATATGATTCAACACTTCATACCATAGATAAAACATCCTGTCAATTCCAGATGACTTGAGCTGTCTTCACTTTTCTGTAGACAGTTTCAATGGGACTTTGCTTCATCCACTGAGATTTTATGCATAGCCATATGCCTGTGTCACAGCAGCCAGCCACAACCAGTGCTGCTTTGGGAGGTTCCAGCAACTGTTTTCTTGCCAGGACTTTTGCCCCAAGTGAAAGGCGTTTAAGAACCTCCTTTTCAGACCCATTTTGGGCACAGTGGCTGGGAACAAACCATCTCTGACCCATTTCCTTCTGTGGGTCGCAGCCCATTCTTCACTGGATGTTTCCAAGTCCTGCATGGAAACTCTTGAGACCATCTAGCCCTGGACATTTTTGGCGAAGGGCCAAGTGATTGCCAGGAGATAATGAAGGACTGGTGACGGCAACCTGGTGGCAACGTTATCTTGTGGTGGCCACAGAAAGACCCTTTCCTAAAGCAATCAGTGAAGAAGCATAGGAATAGGGTCTCAGCCTGCCAGTAAAAGGTTTGGCGCTATTTAGAAATGTCGATGCTGTAATATCTGAGACTGGAGAGAGGTGAGAAACAGGCACTGCTGGCTGAGCGCAAGCACCAGAGCACGGACACTAGAGGACTCTACAGAATTAAGTGTCTCCACAGGTTTGTATTAGATAATTACGTTAGTGTAACTTACAAATACAAATTGATGTCTGGACAATTCTTTTGAAATTTTGAATAGCTCTATGGAGACTACAAAAAGGGACAAGAAGATTTTACTGTCTACTACAGAGCAAATAGACCTGGGCACGTCTTGACAGAGCAAAAGGAATGATTTGAAACTACTCTTAAATAGAAAACATCAGAATACTAAAAAACATTATCTCAAGAAATTATATTCTTCTAGATACCTGTACTTACTTCCACTGCCAAAAGGGCAGGGGAGAACTGTGACAGATGGCCCAATATGAATGTCTCTATGGTGTAAGCCATTAAATTTCACTCACTCCTTTGTGAATCAAAGGACATTGACTTGGGCAAAAATGCCAGAAAGCCATCCAATCTCGAGCTGAAGGCATCAAGGGGAGGAGAACCCATCCTGTCTCTTGTGTTTTGCTCATGGTTGATCACCTTTTACCATTTAGAAAGTCAAGGCTAAGTTTTTAAATTGAATCCTTCTTGTTTAAACTTCAGCTATCAATTTCAGTTACACTTTTCTCTAGACTAAAGTGACTTCCCATTACCAGCAAAGCACTATGAAATTCATGTATCTTTTTTTTGTTGTTGTTCCTACTGTTATTAAACAGCTAGAGACTTTCTAAGCCTCCAAATTCTTCTATGATTCTTTGTGGCCTCTCCAGTTTTCAGTCTATTTAAAAAGGGGATGCAGCAGATATTAAACTAACTTTATATCTACCACCTATTTCACTGTTATCATCCCAGAACAGCACTAGCCCTTTTTGTCCCACATGTATACCAGAATCTTTTCGAGGTGTCTTGTGACGGCATCCCTTTATTTTTTTCTGAAGTCTATGCTTTCCAGGATACAGTAATATTTTCTAGGTATTCTACACGATTTGCATTCATTAATCGTAGATATGCAATTTTGCATTTGGACACATTAAGACATAACTTATTTAAGCGGTTCCATTTACAAAGTAATCCAGTCTGTGTGATTGTTCTGTGCTGCTGTCTTTTCCTCATCATCTGTACTTACCCACTCCAGTGCCATTGTCACAGCCACAAATAAAATCAGAGGCAATACCTTGATGACTTCTACACCACGGACGGAAGCGTTGGGACATAACTAAGGCTCCACTTCATGAACAATCCAGCTGTTTGGTTATTGTTGTAATGTTACTTATTTCTTCAGATCTGCCAGTCCAGCAGCTTTTAAACCATTTCACATATTCTACTGAAACTAAGCGAGACTCACTGGTGTGTAGTACGAAGCATATTACCAAAGTCTACTGCATCTACACAACTACTTTTGTGCTGAGGCTTCTCACCTACTCAAGTACTATGAAGCTCAGTGTGTTTGCCAAGACCTTTTTTCCTTAAGCCACACTTACTGGTATTAGTTAAATCCCTGCCCTTTAACTCTTTATCAAAGAAATCCCATGTTTTCTGTTATTTTGCTGAGAACTGACTTTAACATGATGGTCTGGCTTATTAGTACCTGACTCATCCTGCTCAGACAAATGGGAACTGGCCCTGATATCACCCCTCCTGAAACGGCTCAAGCCTTTTGATATGCACATTTATTATTGTAAATGGACCAGCCACCTCCTCTGCTGACAAAGGCAAAAAGGAGTGTATTTTGAGGCACATTTTGCATGTACCACTCTACATTATCCCTATACTTGTACTTCTCACTAGGCATTTTCTACTGATTACTGTCCAGAAACAGCTTATGAGGTCTAAGAGACTTTCGGTCTGACAGACTTTCCTTTGTTATGTTCACTTTCAAGACTCCAGGGTTATCTGGACCTGCAGATTAAATAGTATCAATAGAATGAATTCTTATCGCTCATACTTCCTTCACTTTGGGACATATTTTTACAAGGACTCCTTTTCAGTGTAACTGTCCCAAAGACTACACATGACAAATGCTCCTAGTATGGCTGTAGCTTATACCACAAAACACCACTTTGTTTTGGCATGCTTTATGCCACACTCCTTTCTTCCTGAGTAAATTAATTCTAATAAAGGAACTGACCTTGCTGGCAAACCTATCCCAGCAAAAGTTCACAATTTAAATCTCACAGAGTTGCTTGTAGTCTGAAAACTGCTTTATTTAATCTTAATGAACTACAAACATATTTTGCTGGTTTTGTCACATGGAAAACAGAAACACTTATTCCACCACCCCTTTTTCATCTACCGATGGAAATATACATTTGCTAAAACCTGTTATTGCTAACATACTACAAAGCTCTTTGTCCTCTACTGTCCTTGTCAGGGGCAGTTTTAGTGGTGATACAAGCAGTATGAAAACAAGAATACTAACTACTTGGGTGTTTGGGTTCTTCTGAAATTTGTATTTTTTTTAAACACATGTAGTTTTTGATACGTATCATGGGTTGCTTGGATGAATAGCTGAGATGTTACTAATAAAGGTAATTCATTTTTCCTGGATATCTCAAACGGTTTAGCGAATAGCAGTATTACAAGCACTACCTCAGAATTACATGTGCAAGGTTTTGTATTTAACTACACCAAACTCCTGTTTCTTGTGTGGCTAGTTGCAAAGGTGGACCACAGCCAGCTAAAACGAAAAGAAGTTTCTTCCAACTCTTCCTTACAGTAAATCAGCAGCTACTACAGTTATGAAGTAAACCTTTTTACCACTGTTATGAGCAACCTTGTTAATCCTCCTTAGTCATTCCTTTTTAATCAAATGATTGCAGGTAAATATTGGTGCATGCACAGCATTACTAACAACTAAAATAGAAGATGTTATGGAAGACTTTAAATCCTTGGATAAGGGAACAGTATTTCCTTTTTATAGACAAGTTTCAAAGAGAAGCTGAAGATAGAAAAATTATTTGTAGAATTTCCATGAAATTATATTAACAGAAGACTATTCTGGGAGAAATTAGAACACCCCACACACACTTTCTTGCCTACCCAGCCTATAATTTCCCTCCATCACTGTGGCTGCATAGGAAAAACACAAATAGAACACTTCAGTAGGCTCAGTATGTTTACTGTACAGTGAAGTAACCTTGATTCAACTCAAAATGACCACTCATCACCAGCTGATGGGTTCATCAAGGTTGAAAAATTGCTACTGGTAAAGGAAACATGATAATGTTACTGGATGATAAAATAACTCAGTTTCATTGTAGATGAAGAAGCAAACACATCTTTACCTAAAGGCCTTCAAACCAGTCAACACAAAGCTGATGACCCTCAACTTAGCATCTTAAAACCTAGAGCTGTTAGCAATAAAGGAGCTAGAGCTGGAGAAATCTGGCAGTGTTACTCGGCACATTGCAGTTTGCTAAGCACGTTGCCAATACCTGGAAAGAGATCTAAATAAGGCACAAGATAAATCACAAGGAACTGTGACTGAAAATGGGTCTTTACTAATTTTTATGATTTATTCACATGTAAATTATCAGTGAGATGGATGCAAACATTATCAGCCATACTGACTTACAGCTGTACCAATTTTTCAGGACTTGAAGGACACACCAACTCTTTTTAAGATTACCTAGATGGAACCTTATTGTAACATTGTAATAGCCAATGTGATAATTAAGTGTTCAAGGTAAGAAATTACCAGCAAGTATGTTTAGAACTAACTCTGTGACTGCTAAGTACAAGTATAATTTTAAGAGGACATACAGCAAAAGCCACCAGCTTAATTTGCTTTTGTGAGGGTGAAGTCAGATACAGCATGGTACCTACTGCTGAGTGACACTAAAACAACCTATAGGGAAAAATATAAAGAAACACCGGCTCACAGGTAAAACCAGAGTCAGAAGATAAGGGCTCTGTTCACAAGATGGTGAACAATTGAGCTACAAACTTTTATATACCAGCTATATTGTGTCTCTGGTGTATCAAATCTGACCCAACCTAACCACTAATTAAGGTCAGAAATCCTATTGCTTACAATGTATTTTTACCATCTGCCTATTCCACTCCAGAAAGTGCAAGTTACAAAAACATTTTTGCAAATAAGTTAACTTATGTTGTTACAAAGTGATGGAAGCATACCTATTGTACCTGCAGTTTTCAAGTGCATTCTGCCCTTGGATGACTCTCTTATCTCTGAGAGCAGAAAGGGCTGTGAATATCAGTTGTAAACATGGCTTCCTCTCTGGCAGCTCCACGGATGGGAGTTACCCTGTTCCTGATCATACCAGGGTGTTTGTGGCCTACTAGAAACCACAGTGGCTGGGGACAACATTTAGGTGATGGCTGCATCAGGACAAAATGTCTCTAATGACTCAAAAGCTGCTGGTATCTGGCTCCCAAGTAGTATATATGCAGACAGGGTGAACAGCCAACCAGACAAGAAGTTAAGGTTCAGGTCTTCGCAAAACATCTAGCATCACAATGGCATCACAGTTTTTCTGAGGTCTTCCCCTGCAATGACTTAACATTTGGATACGCTGAATCTTTGAGGGTAATGCGCCCTGTATTCCGGACTTCCATTCCCTATGTGAATGACAGGTTGATTAAAATGTCCTTGCAGCCAAAGACCTTCTAGGATATCCTGCTATTCATTATAGTTTTTCTATGCACTTTATGTTTGTTGGAAAAACTGTCTTAAAAATCATAGAATCATTCAAGCTGGAAGGCACCTCTGCAGATCGTGTAGTCCAACTCTCCTGTTCAGAGCAGGGTCAGCTACAGCAGGTTGCTCAAGGCTGCGTCCAGTTGGGTTTTGAGTATTTCCAAAGATGGAGACTTCACAATCTCTCCGGGAAACCTGTTCCACTGTTTGAACAAATTCACAGTAATTTATTTCTCTTACGTTTAAACTGAATTGTCCATGTTTGTGCCATCACCTCTTCACTCAACACCACTGAGAAGAATCTGGCTCTGCCATCTTTACTTCCCCCATCAGGTATTTATACGCATGGATAACATCTCCCCTGAGCTGTCTTGTCTCCAGGCTGAGCAGTCCCAGGTCCCAGCCTCTCCTTTGTATGCCAGATGCTCCAGTCCCTTAACCATTCTAATGGCCTAGCTCCTACGACAGCATCGTATAATACAAGCTATTAGAGGTATGTTCCAACCAAGGATCTTGTCAATGCATAAATAAAACCAACAAATAGTTTGACCCTTTTTTTACTTTTCTATATTAGATCTACCTTGCCGCTGTGTGCAGGGCATGTGTTTATATCATACTGAAATAAACCACAAGCATTGCCCAAATTACTTTTTAAGCCTGTGCATTAAGATAGAAAAGACCAGTGCATAAAATTAAAGCTGAGTCAAGGCTGAACCCAAAGGCTCATTCACAACATAAACAGTGCACGTATGCTGTTCATGGTCAGATAAGTCACTTTTGCGTCATTTGATAAGTGCAACAGCCAGTTTCCTTCCAGTTTTCTTAAGCGTTAAGAACAGCATACAAAGTAGCCTCCTCAAGCCCTGACCCTGCAAGAACTCTGACCAGATTGAATGTACCACCTCGTCTCCATGAGGTTACTCATGGCATGTAATTTCTGATGCCTCAGAAACTTTGGGGTGCGTCTTTCACGGAGCAACAGCAATTCTTTCCTTAAAAAAAAAAAAATAAAATATTAAATTCTTATTAACTTTCATGACGAGGATGAGAAAACACTGCTAGCCAAGAGTTTGGTTTCGACGGCGCGCAACTTCAAATTTTCCACCGCCCACAAAGGCGATTCCCCCCCGGCCAGTACCGCCGTTCCCGGGGGGAGCACGGCGGGCAGCGCCGTCCCGTCACGCGTGGAGGGGCCGCCGAACGCGTGGAAACCCAGGGCTCCGGCCGCGCCCGCCGCCGCCCCTCGACCCCGGGCCCGGGCCCGGCCGCCGCCGCGCCGTCGGTGCTTGCCGCTGCTGCTGTTGTTCGCAGCAATTCCCACCGGTAGCCGCGCCCCACGCCGGGGTGACTCGAGGCCACGCAAGCCCCGGCCCAAGGCCCGCGTCCGCCCCAGCGCGGGGCTTCCGCGCCCCAAAAATCCCCCCCTTCCCGTGCCCGTGCCCCTGTCCCCGTCCCCCGGCGCGCAGACGCGGGTTAAACACGCCGGCGGGAGCGCGGAGCCCGCCGGCCCGCACCCCCGCAGCGTGGCCGGGCCGGGCCGCAGGCCTGGCGGCCGGCGCCGCGGGATGGCGGCCGCGGGAGGCGGAGGGCGGGGGAGGCTCGCCCGGGCGGCGCCAGCATGGAGGGGCCGGGAGGGGAGGGGGGTCCCCGGGGCAGCCGCTCCGCTTCGGGGGCGCACGCCGAGCCCCGAGCGGCGCTTCGCGGCCGAGCTGCGGCGGAGGCGGCTGCAGGAGGAGCCGCAGGGAGCCGAGCGCCGCCGCGCCTCCCCCCCCCCCGCCGCCGCCACCACCACCCCTACCCGCGGCGGCTCGCCTCGCCCGGCAGCGGCCCCCGGCCCGCCCGGCGGCCCCGACCCCGGCGGGCGGCTGGCCCGAGGCGGCGGGCAGCGGCGGCGGCGCGCTCCCTTCCGCCTTTTCCTGGGTCTCTCTCGGGCAGTGACGTGACGTGCTGACGGCGGGCCCGGCCCGGGGAGCTTGGCCGCTTCCACTCAGCTCCGAGCTCGGCCCCTCCCTCCCCTCCCGCCCGCCCGCCCCGCCGCAGCCGCCGCCGCCGCCGCCGCGCTCGGCCCAGTCGCGCTGAGAGAGGCCGCGCCGAGGCGAGCGCCGCCGCCCGCCACCCGCACGGTAAGCAGCCCCGGGGCTGGGCCCCGCCGCCCGGCCCGGCCCGGGCCTTCCCCTGCCCGCACCAGGCCGCAGCGCAGGCCCCGAGGAGGCCGCAGCTAGGCCGCGCCAGGGCTCCGGCAAAAGAGCGGGCCGCAGGGCCCGGGCCGGCGGGTTCCGCACGCCCGGCGCGGCCCTGGGCAGCGGGGGCGGCGGCGTGAGGGGAGCGGAAGCGGAGGGGGGTGGTTGCGGGCCCGGGGGGAGGCGGGCGAGGTCGGTGCCAGGCCCCGGGCCCGGCCGAGGGGGGTTCGGAGAGTGTCTGGAGGAGGAGACAAAATGGCGGCGCGCGGGGGGGGGAGGCGGAGGGCGCCGGGCGCCATCTTGAATTAATCGCTCGCCATAGCCCGTGCCTCCGCGCAGGCCGGGCCGGGCCGGAGGGGGGAGCCCCTGGCCCCGCTCCTCGCAGCGCCGGGCCGCAGGCTCCGGAGAGGGCGAGCCCGTAGCTTCCCCACCCCCGCTTCTCTCCCCCGCCTCTCCCTTCTCCCCGCCTCGGCGCCTGCCAGCCAGCGAGTCGCAGGGGAGCTCGGCGCTTTCCGGCCCGTGGCGGCTTCCTGTGCGGCCGCGCCAGGGCTGCCAGCCGTGCCCCCTCCTGCCGCGGCGCCCGGCGCAGAGCCCCGCGATCTCCTCTCCTCCCTTCCCGGGCGGCCGGGAGTTTGGGCAGCGCTGGGAGGTTCGCCCTCAGCCTCCTTCGCCCAGCCGCCCCGCGGGGAGCCGGCTGCGGAGGCGCGGGGCCCCCCAAGACCCTCGCCCCCCCCCCCCGCCTTGGTGCTGGCTTCTCCTCCCTTCTGGCTGTCCCCCCCCCTCTTGCAGAGGCCCCCAGCTGAGTGGAAGGTAGTTTCAAAAGGGCGCCCGGGACTGGTTATTTCCCTGATTTAGGTTTCTTTAGGAATTAGCTTACGTCTTGTCTGTCGCACCACATCCCTATGAAATCTGGAGGAAACCCATTTCTTTAACCGGTTTCTGTAAATACACCGCTGCGCTACAACAAAGAGGAAAAGGCTTGAGTTTTTTTACAAAATCACAGTGAAAACATCAGGACTGATTGTCCTGCCAAAACGGGGGGAGATGCATCAAGAAATAAACAGCTAAATGATTACATTGCCACATTTGTAACATTGTTTTTATTCTTCCATTTATTCACCTAATAATTGTGGGGCTTATTTCCAAGATAAGAATTAGATGCTCTAGGAGTATCATTTTTTTTACCTTTCATGCGTGTGTGATTGAGAGGGCTTGTGTGTACATTGCATTCTCCATAAGTGGGTCACGTAGGGAGAGTTGTGGCGCTGCAGCAATAGTGTAGGCTGAACCCACAGTCGTCTCACAACCACAGCGAAGCTTCGGGTAGCTCGGGGCTCTAACCCAATTGGGACATGCAAGGCGTGCTGCAATTTTTAATGTGATGTAGCAAGGCACGATGGGAACTTGGTTATGGTTGTACACTAAGTCATCTCAGCATAGGTAGGGGCCGGGGCTTGGACGTGGGGAATTTTGCTGTTTATGCCTTGATTTTTCTGGGAAGGGTCAGAATTTTGCTGTGCAGGTATTTGGTTTATGCCTCTGACCCCAAATAAACCGATGGTAGCGTTCTTTCCTTAGAAGTAGGCAAAGGACTGTTTTATGTATTCCATACTCATAAGGGTGGTTTTTCTGAGGTTTCCCCTTTCTTTCCTTTTTTCCCATTTTCCTTTTTTTTGGTGAGAGCAGAGAAAGTGATGGTGTCTGTGGTATATTAAAGCTCTTTCTTCTAAGGAACTCGTATTTTTAAAGTTGCTCTCTCTTTAGAATGTGGCAGCTTGTCTATTTATTTCATCTTGATTACCTTGCTAGGCCTATTCAGTCAAGGATTTGTAGCATGGCAAGACTACTGCACTGTCTGTGATGCTTCTCTTGACTGACTGCACTCAAGATCAGATTTATGGAAAATACCCGTTTTTATTTTGGGAGGCTATTTTAATCACTAGTAGCTTAATACCATTTCTTCCATTAATGTAGAATTTTCTGTCTGCCCTTCCACTTGAAAATATTGCCTTGACTTTCATAAAACCAAAACCAGCCAAACCTCTGAATAAACAGGTATAAATCACTTTGTAAGAACTAACTTTACAAACGGAATTAGGTGTATTTCAGGGTTGTATTGATTCTCGATCCATGTGGAGCTGACGTAGACCCAAGCCCAGTAAAAGATGTAGATGTTTAGTTCTTTTCAGAGGTATAAAACCTGGTTTTAAGTGCCTAGGCTTTTTCTGCTGTAGTAGTACAAGAGCAGTTCCTGAGTTACTGAGATTTAAACAAAGAACCATGTAGATTTGGGTGTTGAGAAGGACTAAGTGTAGGGAAATGGCTGGGCACCTGCTTTTCTTTGAGAGTTTAGGTTCCCAAACCGGAACTGAAAATTGATTCTGTCTGCTCTGGTGCCAGAACCTGCTCCTGAGGTAAGCGTCAGATGGAATATTTTGAAAGAACTGAGAGGACTTTCTGCCGTTCTTGAAATCTTCCAGAAAAATGAACTGCTGGAATTGCTTCTTAGCTGTATGGTACCACAGAGCTTAGGGTGCTTGCCAAAGAATTTGAAGGTACTCGGTGTGGTGCTTACAACGAGAAGCTCTGGTATTTCTCGTGTCACAGAACAGTGCCTTCATCACGGAGCTGTGGGTTGGTACAGAACCATGTGGCATACCTGCCTTTGTGTGGCTGAATCTTGGCCCCTGTGCTGGTCCACTGCTCAGAAGAAGAGCAAGCAGGAAGAAACACAGTGTTTTCTCATCTACAGGTTAGAATGCTCAAACCCTGAAATGATTTCAGGAAATTTTAGGGGATTTTCCCGCCCCCCCCCCCCCAATCCATGGACAAATGTCTTGATGCCATTTTGGACAGCAGATTTTGATTTAGGCACCTTTATCATTTTAGATTATCCTTTTAGTTAAATCCTGTTTTTAATGCCTGCATCTTCTTCTGGTCCTCTTGCTGCAGCAAATTTCTGTGGAGATGGGGTCTCTGCCCTAGCGGAGCACTTTTAAAGTCTTTATGGTCCTGCACAGGGGCAAGAATTCCTGTACATGAGTTTGTGTCTGGGTCTGGGTACAAAAGCACATAATGGGAAACCTTATTTAGGAAGAAACTCTCTCAGTGAAAGGGTAGGGGTTTTTTTCTTCTTCTTTGGAACAAGTACCAAAGCATAAATCTGTGGCCTTTTTAAGACTCGGTCTTGAAAACCCATGTGCTCAAGAAACTTCTTCAGTTTGCGTAGAACCTGAGCCTTTGTTTTGCAGCATATTATGCCCCTGTAGGTAGGTGAAAGGACCTCGCCAATACAGAAGAGGCCACGCTGTCCTGCAGAGTATGCAGTTGAAGGTCTGCTGGGCTGTCACTGCTTGTGGCAGTGTGTTTGTGGAACTGCACCATCGTGAACACTACAGAGACTTGTTGGTTTTGGCATCTGTCGCCTGGAATCTGTGCAGCAGGGAAAGCAGCAGTGAAGAGATGGCATCAATGGGCTTGTTCTCGAAGCTGGGAAGTAGTGGTGGCAGCCTCTGGGTCTCATGGTTGAAGAGGATGGACAGAAGGACGATGAAGGAGAGCCTCACTCATAAAGACAGTGAGGAATTTGGGGAGAGGATAGGATAGAGAAAGTACACACATGAATCATAAGAAGAAGGAATTTGTGGTGGAGCAGTGGTCAGGTGGGTGATGAAAGCAGGAAGCGGAGAAAACGAATGCCAGTTCTTCCAGTAGCTAGTGGTGAACTGGCACTTCAAGCTGGTTGGGTCCCAGCTGATGAGAGGCTAATATATATGATAATACAATCCTCAAAAGCACAGGCAGAAACAGCATTTTGACTTTTCCCAGAGAGCTGGACAGCAAGTGCTAGCTTCTGATGTGTGTGTTGCCCGAGGTGAGGCAATTTATTTCCGCCAACCCTTAATCCCCCTTGCTTCCTCCTCCTCCAAAAAAATCTCTGAGTTGCTGATACAATCTTTGCTACAAATTGATGAGTAGCATGGTTTTGTGTGAATGATGGGAGTGTGCTTATGCTGGAGAGATGAAATGAGCGGGTGAGGAGGTAATGAACATAATATAGGTACAGGCACACAAGGCGTTGGAGAAGAAGCAGCAGAAAAGAAACTAAACACTGAAGACAACACAGAATAGATGACAAGATGAATAGGAAAGACATTTGTAATAGACTGGCTAGGTGCATACTGAATAGATGGAAGTAAACCAATTTGGGTATGAATAATTCGTGCTTAAATGACTGCATGAAACCTTGTTGTTCTGTTCTTGTTTCTGTGGCATGGCAGAGGCTTATTGCCATCAGTCAAGCTATGTCTTGTATGTGAGGCTGAGAAACGCTTTTCTTCTGCTCTTGATTCTGAAAAAAGCATCTGTGTGACGAGCTGTTCCTGTTAATAGTGGGTGCTTCTGACAGAAATGCTTGACAGTCAGAATAATTGTGAGGTGATTTATGTCCAGCTGGACACCACAATGATTTGTTAGCACAGCTGTCTTTAAAATACAGGTGCCTTCCAACTGAACATCACACAAATATGGGACCCCTTGGAAAATTACTAGACTGTTGCTGCTTTTCCTCCAGTTCAATTGCTGGCTATATTTCTCCCTCAACTTGTAAAAATACATTTTCGCTTATATAAATTGGGTGGTTAGCTGTGAAGAGTTGTGAAAAGTTGAGCAAGAAAAATGTTGAAGTCTAGAAAATGCTTGCTACAGATTATGGTTGCAGGTTTGTGTTTTGGAGTAGTTAATTTTTACTTTTGTGTAGCAGTTTCCCCCATGAAGACTTAATGCAAATGTTAGTTGACATAATTTGGAAAGGTTATTATTCTTATGGAAACCTTGGGCAGAATCTTAATGTTTTCTCTAGGTCTTTTGTGAAAGTATCACAGGAATGGGGAGATTTCTGCCTGTCACTGTGAAAAATGTTTAGAGGAAGGAGAACCGAATCTTCCACTTGTACAGAAACATGAGCAGAAACATGTAACAACATTCTGTTGCCTCTTGCTGGTTCTGCACTTAGGAAACTAGTTGGACTAAATGCAAGGGAGTAGTACAAGTTTATGTTAGATCACATTTTACCCAACTAGGTTTGCCTATTCCTAATTGTAATGCACATATGTAAGCAGCAAAATTTAGTTTGCAGTTTCAGATTTTAGTAAGTATTTTAACTTTGTGGTCTTGTTTGGCTCTTTTGTTAAGGTGATTGAAATCTTAAGTTGTTATTATGCATTGAAGAAATGTTGACATTCTGTTTGAAGGAATTCAGTAGAATATGACATTTAGTGATTTTTGAGAACTGGTGATATTTTTTAATACAAAAGCAAATGGGTACTTTGTCTTGGGGAAGGAGTTTTTAAAATATTCACACATCTGGGGTTTGAAGACATGCAGTGTTATGTTCTAGAAGCAGTTTACATTGATGATTTCAATTCCTGAAGTGACATAACAGTAACTACCTCCTGATTGCCCAAGTATGAATACAGGGGGCATCAAAAGCAGTGTGCATTTCAGGTTATTAGCTGTCTACCTGTAACTTACCTTATCCAGCTTTATTGATTTGACAATGCTCTATTCCCCACCATCCAGAAAAGACTTGAATGTGAGCTTGTGTAGGCTTTGTCTTAAGTTTTTTTTCTTTGTAAGATTATAAAAAAATCATATTTTCATATCCACTTATCAGCTGCTTCTGTGTTTGTGGAGCTGTGGGGTTTTGAGAAATGGACCTGGAGTGTTGGAGCTCACACTCCTCTTGTTCAGACCCTGGGTGTTTGGTGCTCTAGAGTAGTATTTCTGGAATCCCAAACAGAGGTACCCTGAGTGAAATCTGGTCCATCTTAAAGTCAAGAGGTGTTATCTGTTAACTTCCATGTGCCCAAAATTTCTGCTTTTCAGTGCACAGACAGAGGCAATCTTCATAACATAATACGAGTTAAATAACCTTTCTTCTTTACCTTCTACAGACACTGTGACTGATGAGAGTTAAAGGCCATGGATGAAGATGGGCTTGAATTGCAGCCACATGAGCCGAATGCATTTTTTGATCCAACAGGTCTGTCAGGAGATAACATGTAGATAAGAGTGTTCACATTAGATACTATTGACTGTCATTTATTTTGTCTTTGCTTAAAAGTGCTATGCTGCATCAGTGCTTTTGTGTAGAGTAGTTGCTTTCATTTTTTGGTTGTTTTTATTACACAGAGCAATATGAATGAGCCACTGTTTTGTCAAGTAATAGTTGTTTAGATGTTGAGGGAGAGACTAAAAAGTGGTAACCTTTTCCAGGAGAGAAAATGTTGTTCATCTTAGTTACGTTAGCATATACAGAGGACTTGCTTTATCAGCTCCCCGTGCATCTGCCTATCTTAATTGCTTATAGGCTGTTATGCTTGTTTTACTAAATTGCAGTATAGTGTAGAAGTTGAAGTAAAATAGAAGTAATTTCAATTATTAACCACTTCACCTGAGTTAGCTTTACAATTTAACTGCTATTTTAATTATGTCTTTCAGGAGCTGATGCAGGACATATGGATGGAGATCAGATTGTTGTGGAAGTACAGGAAACAGTATTTGTTTCAGATGTAGTCGACTCAGATATAACCGTGCATAATTTTGTTCCTGATGATCCAGATTCTGTAGTAATCCAAGATGTCATTGAGGATGTTGTTATCGAGGATGTTCAGTGCCCAGATATCATGGAGGAGCCAGACGTATCTGAAACTGTCATTATTCCTGAACAAGTGCTGGACACAGACGTAGCTGAAGAGGTTTCTTTGGCTCATTGCACTGTCCCAGATGATGTTTTGGCTTCTGACATAACAGCAGAAGCAATGTCTATACCAGAACATGTACTGACAAGTGAGTCAATGCATGTACCTGAAGTTGGACATGTAGAACATGTAGTTCATGATAATGTTGAAGAAGCAGATATTGTCACTGATACTCTGGGAACAGATGTTGTTTCTGAAGAAGTCTTGGTGGCAGACTGTGCATCAGAGGCAGTGATCGATGCCAATGGAATCCCTGTGGAACATCAAGACGAGAAGGGCAACTGTGAAGACTACCTTATGATTTCCTGTAAGTGTCTGGGTAAAGCCATTGAAATTCTCATGATATGGGCCTGGGTGGTGCTTGAAATATCTGAGGGAGGGCTTACAACTACCAAAACCAGATTTTCTGTATTACTTAATGAAATGCAGATCTCACAAATGTGCTCAAATGGGGGTATTTTTAGGAACATGTACCAGCTAAAAATTCTGGTGAAGCTAATGGAGAGAAATACTGGGAAATGCATGTCTGATTATAAATTATTTCTGTAGCGTTTTATAGCATATGAACAAAAGAGAATTCCAGTAAACTAAATGCCATAGACTTAGTAGGAACTGAAAGAAAATAAATGCGACATTGTTTGAAAACGCATGTATATGCAGGTTACTAAGATTACTGCCAAGACATTAAGAAAACAACAAAAAAAATTATTTAATGGAAAAGGGAAACTGAAAAAAACCTTGGTTTTTAGAAGTCCAAATGACAATTTGTTATCCTTGTTTTTTGCTAAGCCCCCACCCCTTCCACCCCATTTATAGTTAGATACAGGCAACAATATGGTTTTCTTTGCTGTTATGATGTTTTCTTCTCTTGATTAAGGAAAGGACAGAGGTATGCTGCTGACAAAAAGAGTAGCTATTGCTGCTCATATCTGAGAAGCAACCGTGAATATCTTAATCTCCCTTAGGAACAGTGGCACAATCCATTTGAATCATATTTCAAAAGACTTAAAGTAGAGGATGGAGAAAAACAGAGTATATCGTCAATCCTTTTTCTACTGAGTATATCTATTTGTGCGAACTAGAGCCTTCTCTTAAGTATGTTACTTACTGTAATGCTTACTCAGTGCAGCACCTAGGAACATCAGAGTGTCACTGCTGAACGTTTGTTTGTCATAGAAATAGAGAAGCTTTGTTAGGCTGGTTTGTTTAATTGCCATTTCGGGCACTTCAGTTTTGTCTAGCATTAAATGACTCCATTGATGAGGCATACTTCATGCTCTGCTTCAGTTACTTTTTTTTTTCTTTTTTTTCTTTTTTTTTTTCCTTTTTTTTTCCTTTGGACACTTTTTTGAAATGTATAATAACTTGTTTTATATTCTGTACTTATGGATTTTAATGTTGCTTCTCCTTGCCTAGGATCACTGCATTTCTTAATTTATCATCTCTTGAGTTCCTTGAGTAACCTTGTGCAGCCATGTTTTGAGTTTATATGAGGTACAGTTAATTCTCTATTATCTGGGAAAACAATGAAATGGGATAATGCAAAATATGGATAACACAAAATATTGTACAATTAAGCTGCAACATCATACTGAGGTGAAATAGATCAGGGATGCTGCTCTCTGAAATAGTATTTATCCAAACTAATAAATGCACTGTGTACATTATGGTACAGATGCAACTTTCTGATTCTGGACCCGAGTTAGATCAGATGAAAGCAGCTTAAATGCTTCTGCACCTGCAGCATAGTTAGGCAACAAAGTGGATAATCCACCTATGGATAATTGAGGCCTGACTCTGTAAAGACTCTGGTGGTGATCCTTACCTGTTTCTTATCGCTGACTGTAGCCCTTTATGATGCTGTTGCTCCTGTCTTTCTGCTCACCCTTCCCCTGCGGGTTGTCATCCTGCAGCATGGGCAGCAGAGTGAGGCCTCTGAGGCTGCTGTCCTAGGAACACTTTGCAAACCGTGTCTGTGTAAATTCAAGTGAGAGGGTTGGGTAGGTAACATGTCCCATTCAACCATTGCCAGTGGCTGGATGAGGACAGAATGTCTTGGTAGATGCCATGTTGCCTGATCCCTAAAATACTCACCCAGCTAGGAAGTCTTCTTAGATGTACCAGTTGTCAACAGGTGGTAACTGGCAGAAAACACATGAATTTAATTGTTCAGTTGTGCTGGGATATTCTCCATTTTCAGTCATGTATTTCTGCAGTTTCATACTCTATTTAATATTAAACACCTCTTGATAGTCTTGCAATGTACTTTGTTTAGATTCAGAACCTTAACTAAGCCAGCATTTAAAACAATCGTTATGCTACAAACCATGCATCCTTTCTATATATGTTTAAAATATTAAGTGCGTTTTACAGTTCGTTTTAAAGGGAAGTTCCCTATTACCACCTACTGTGTTTAAAGCCTGCATAACAAGTTCTTCCGGTTATGAAGTCAGAGTCTAGTGCTTTTCCATCAAGTAAAGACTATCTTGCCAAATAATCTTTTCATTGTATGGAAAACATTATTTGAATTAATTTCTTTTTTTTTTTTTTTTTTTGCATTGGCAGTATATGTGTGTATTGATCTGTTGACTGTCTCAGTTCTTCAGTTGAACTTAGGTGGTTTTGAAAAGGTAGTTTTTGATTTTTCATCCTAACCTGTAAATTCATGCTTGATTCTGGCAAACCTCCCTGAACTGCTGCGGCAGATGTTGGAATGTAATTTTGTCTGCCATTACAGTAGCCAAATGTAGCTGCTTCCCAGATCTGGGAGCTAAGCTGTGTTCTTGATGATGCTTTTGCCTGTCGTCTTTCACCTAGTCACTTGCAAAGCAGGGGATGAACTGTGTTCTTTCTGTTGTAGGTTTCTTAGTCTATATTCTTCAGTGGAAGTTATTGGCAAAATCCTTTTGCTGTCTTCTTCCTATCTTGTGGCTCTCTTTAAGTGTTCCCAGTTTTGTTCCTAATGAACTGCATCTACATAGATTTTCTCAAGATAATTTTCTTAGCTTTGTCCTGAAAATACCTGTTTTGAAGTAACTAATCTATGGGTACTTTTTTTAATGTTGTGTTTCTACCTTCTTTCTTGGTTTCCAACTGGTTTGTCTTTTCAAAGAGTACAGTGGGTTTCATTCTGTGACTTTGCTTCAATAAACTCAGTATTTTAATATTTCTGTTCCCATTTAGATTTAATTTAGCTTCTGCATTGCTATGCCTTTGTTTTTTTCATTTCCAAGATAATGTTCCTTGGCACAGCTGATATTATCACTTACCTTTTGATGTGCTCATCTTTTTTCTTGGATACTTTGTTTTTGCCCTCGAGCTTCATTTTTGGTCCATGGTAGATTTGGGGCACTTACGGCAGAGCAGAATCAGATATTAATTCAAGAAAGAATGCAGACTGCTACTAGTTAGTAGCTTGAAAAGGATTCAAGGAGGTTTGATAAATCAGTTTTTCTTTCACATATGCCATGACAAGCCAGTTCATGAGTTTGGTCAGGAAATGATAAATTGTGTTCTGGCTCACACTGATACTAATTATTTGGTAGCAAATTTTAAGACTTGGAAAATTGTTCGCTGTAAGTGAAACAGTAACGGTGAGATTTGCTAGTTTGTCAAAACAAAAAAACCCCACCCCAGCATTTACTAACCAAGGAAAGTAATGCCTTACACCTGGCCATAAGATGGAAATTAAGATTTTTGCTTGTCTGATTTTATTCGATTTGGCAACGTAAGACACATCCTCTGGCATGAACTTGTTCCATAAGACAAAAAGTTGTACTCTGATATACTCTTATTTAATTGCAGTAAAAATCGTGAGGCACAAAGGAGGTTTGACAAGGGGAGCCTGGAGGGAGGAAACGGTAGCCTCACAAAGTTTAAGCTGCAGTTTAGGAGGTTATATCATGTTTGCAAATACAAGGGCTATGTTATGTCCTTCCATATCCTTACTTTGCTCTGAGTTAGACATGCCTTTTTTTTGTTGTATCTGAGTTAACACTTTTCATTATAGGAGTCAGAACTCAGGGTACTCAGAATAATGATTGAATCTTTTCATAGGTCTAGGTGAAACCTATCTTTTCTCATCCTTGTTGGATCCAGCAGTGGATCTGATCAACAAAGCCATAAAGTTCATAAAGCCCTTTGTTAGGGCCATCCAGTAGACTTCTAGTCAAGAAAACAAAATGCTTTTATTTGCTTTTTTAGCATAAGTAAGTACCTCCCTCTTTTTTTCCCTGGAGGTTCTTAAAGGTGCAGGTAATCCCGTTTTCCTTTCTGTGAGGTAGACCTTGCTGCCATGCTTCTGCCTGACCACTGGAATGGCACCAACAGTTGTCGCAGCCAAGGCTGCTTAGGAGGTCACCGTGAGAGGTGAGGGAGATGTGAGTTCACTTGGGCTGAGTGATGCCTCAGAGCTCAGTCTGATTTGTATGCTGGGGAGAGCAGGATGGGAAGGACAAGTGTTGGATACCAGTTCGGAGCTCAGGAAGTTCTCCTCTCATAGACTGCTGCCCTGAGGGGAGCTTGAGGCACATAGGGTATGCTGTTGCTCGAGTAATGGCAATGGGATTCAAATCAAAATAGAACGGAGTTCTGTTTTCTCACAGGTTAGGAAGCCTGCTTTGCCATTTAAGAAATAACTAGACAGTAAAAATAACTTCTTCAGTGGACTAGGAATTCTCTGCTATCAAGCAAAGTACAAGTAAAATGTTTGTATCACGGATAACTGAACAAAGTCTGTCTGGTGAATACAGCATGCTTTTAATCTATTTTAGAGAAAACAGAATAGTTAGCAGTGGCCTTTTTCATTAAGAAGGTTAAGTCAGGTTGTTTATTTTGTAAGCAGGCAAGCATCCCATGATACACATTTTTTTAGCAGCGAAGAGAATCGTTTGGGAACATAAAGGCTGACAAAATAGAAGATTCTTGTCTAACTGCTCTGTAGACAGATTTTAAGATCTGTTAAACTGGTGTAGAGACAGACTTTTTCTTGGAATGTTTGTAAGAATTGTTTCGGTGTGTTATTTAGCAATGAGCAGTGTGTACTTGAAAAAGATGGAAGATTTCTCAGTGCTTAAGATAATTCTATCTTTTACAATTCTTTTATTTTCCTCATTAATCCCATATAGAGGAGAAATGGTAGGGAAGAATAAATGTAAAAGCTTATGGAAACCATTAAAAAAAGTTACAGATACTTGCATTTTTCTAGTTGGGAGTAAAAGTCTGCAAGGCTACCAAGTCTGTATCTGCTGATCCATTAAATTTTGGATATAAAAAACTAAATACAACTTACTGGGCAAAGTGTATGTGTCATGGTTAAACAAAAGATGTACCATTTAAGCAAATGCAGTATGCAGGATCTTGGGCTAGCATTTATGCTCCTATGTGGGGAAACTGCCCTCAGCTGGGTTTTAAATATTGTTTTTGTTATCAATGCACAGGAGCTTGTTTCTGTCCCAAAAATGCCATTGGGCATATTTTAATAGGAGGGTAGAGATATAGGAGATAATTATTCATTGGACATTCTAGTTTATGACATTATATGATTTTTTAAATTAGATGTAATATTTTCTAGGAGACAAATGCCGTCACCATGATAGAACACATTAAACAAACAATCTGTTGTTAATGTTGCCTGCATCTTTTATTTCTTTGCTTTATTCTTTATTTCTTTTTTTATCTGTTGGTCATTTTGTTGATTTCCTTGTAATGTAAATGATAACTAGACAGGCTTTAAATGTGCCACATCTTTGATGCATTGACACCTTTCTCATCTGTGCTTTTAATAAAAAATCAAGCATTATCTTTATATGGAAGCAATTATTGCAACATTGAAGAACCACATACTTTTCTAGTTGTTTCTTACAGCTCATAGTATGCAAAGAGCAGGCTCCTCTAATCAGTGAAGTTTGTGAAGAACATCAGCAGACTAACCATAGAATGCATTCTTGCAATTTATGTGAAATAATGTTGTGTCTAGTAATTTTTCTCTCTTCTTTTTTTTTTTTTTAACTTGGAGAATTAGTCTGAATCCACTTGTTTACTGAAGTAAAGCTACCAGCTAGTAGAGGGGAAAAAAAAAAATCATACATTTAAAGTTTTTAGTGTTCAGTTAACATCTAATTGCATGGGGGCACAAGGTGTGACAGCACTGGAATAATGGTGGTCTGAACTGTTTTCTAGCATGTGACTTGTGATTAGTTTAGTAACTGCCCAGCATCTCTACTTGAAAGGAAGTGGTCTCTTATAAGCTTAACTAATACTTTTAAGTACTTTTGGGGTTTTTTTGTAATTTAAAAAAGGAACAATGTGAGAGAAGATCAGTCATGGCATGGTATTTGTGGGATCACTTGATGGGCTGTGAATTTGAATGAAAAATTCAAACATCGTCAGAGTTCCAACTTCAAACATTGATCAGTCAAGTATTTATGAATATAATTTTGTCTTGATTGTGAGACTGAGATACGTGGAGAATGCAGAAACATAGGAAAAGTGTTAAACAGGAATCAAATTTCATAAATGCCACCAGAGCATCAATGAATCAGTATAGGTAAATGCTTATGTAGCCATAGGACAAAATACCATGGGAATGGTGCTTTGTGTGATAGATACCCATTCTCTTTTGTCTTGTTTGTCTCTTCCCATTTTTATGTTTTTTCCTACCTTTTTCTTTGCACCCTACTTTTCTTCCTGTTACCTGTTTGCCACTATACTGCACATACTGTTACTTTTGAAGCCCTTCAGGGACTTTAGTTTTTCAAGCATTACCACCTGCCAAGAGTGAAATTTTTTCCTTTTGGATGAGAAAAGTTGGCTTAATATTCCTACACATTGATTTCCTTACAGTTTAATGATGCTGTTAAAAAATATTTAAACTGCTTGTTACATTTTGAAAACACTGTTGAATATAGAGGGAAATCAGGGATAAACAAACTCTAAATTATGTAACTATTTTTTTAAATCATGTTGTTTAAAAGATTACTTTGAACCTTGGAGAACTTATTTCAAAGAGTAAATGGAGCATATTTTTAAGATCTAGAATTCTTCTGTTGTGTGAATGCTGTCAATGGACACTTCCATATATGTATGGAAGTAAAAAACTCTGTTTTGGTTAAAAGAAGCCAGCCTGTTTCACATGGTGCATGTAGATTTGTTTTCTCTTTGATTGCTTCAGCCATAATTTTCCTTCCTTGAGTATGTTCCAGCATCAGTTGAGCTTGGTGGCAGACTTCCTCTTTGGCTTCAGCAGTGTAAAATCAGTCTACGCTGATTTGAAAGCCTTCCAAGTACACATGCGTGACACTGGAAACAGCCAAGTTAAAAGAGAACAACTACATGAATCTGGTGTAGGAATGAAAGCAAGTTTTCTTTTTGTCAGAGTTCCAGTGACGTTTGGTGTTTCATGCGTACGCCAAAGAATTTATGAAAGTCTGCTCAATAACTGAACATACGTATTGTGGAGCTATGTTGTTAACATGATTCAAAAGAGCGTCGTAAGGTGTTTACTTTTGAAATGCTTTGGGGTTTCAGCTACAAGATGTTATGTTGTCCTGTGGCACAAAATCATTTTTTAAACATCATACTGCTTGAAACGTTCTGGATGGTGGCCATTGATCATGAACCTGCCATAAGAGTATGTAATGTTTTTTCTGCTGCTCTTTTGGTGAGGGGAGAGAGAGACTTAACTTATTGTAGTGCTTCATAATTTAATGTTACTCATATTTCTTTGTGAATAATGATGCTCGATTGAGAAATTGTACTTAAATATGGTTGTGTTTGATACATGAGACAGAACACATGCTAGTTTATCTAATTTAAAGGATAATTTATTGACTCCATGGCAGGAAAATAATAGTAATAATGTTTTGAGCTTTTTTTTTTTTTAAGTACATCTTAAAGTAAATGGAAGAGTTGCAGTTACTGAGTAGTAAAGCTATGATTTAGTTACGAGGGTAGTTTAATGAGTGCCAGTAAAATAAACATATTTTATTAAGTATTTTGCATGTGCTAGTCATGGTAGTTAAACATTCTACAGCATTTATGGGACGGTTCTTACACTTCCTTTAGTATAAATTTCATGCCTTGTTGTCATGAATTGAAGTTATGCATGTCTCTGAGGGAGCCATGTCAGCCTCCAAAAGTGACTTTATCAACAATAAAGTCACAAATTACAAAAGTATGCCATCATGTTAAGAATTCTTAAATAACCTCAATACTCAAGAAACTTCTGAGGCTTCTGAAATTGGAGGATTCTCTGAAGGTCTTGAGATGCTGGATTTTATTTTTGTGAATGCCTGTTTAGTATTTATTTCTTGAAAACCGACACTTGGTAAAGTAAGATGGTGTGTGTGTGTGCATGTGCCTACGTAGAGTATGTTTTAAAAATGAGAAATGTGTTTCTCACAAAGCTGGCTGTTAGCCATGTTTACGTGGGAGGCCTAGGCAAGTTATGGCAATTCAAACTGAAGCGTGGTGTCGGTGCACTTCTGAAAGGAGGAGAGCAAAATTTGAGACAATAGTAAGGAGAGTATATAGGGCTACAGCATAAAATCCAGTGCAAGTCCCTTTCGGTAAGGGCACCATGAACAATTAGTTGAATAGGTCCACCAGTGCTGTAGCGTCAGGGCAGCGCTTTTGACGCTGTGCTCGATCCCTCAGGTGTTCAGTAGATGAGAAAAATGGAGGGTTTTCTTCCTGTAGTTTTCATTTAGGTTTCCTCTCTAGTCAGCTGAAGAAGTGTCAGTAACACCGCTTTGCAAGGCACCAGGTCTGACTGGCTTGCATTAGAGACGGGGTTGAGCAACAGATAATGCTTTTGAAAAAAACAATAGCTTATTAGTTGTGAAGGAGAAAGCAATTAAAACTGAGAATAAGTGAAATTATGCCACAGAGTAAGTACTAATGTGCAGTTTCTTCCTACCATCATCTTGCTGCAGATCACTGTTTCCCTATTAGCATTGCCTGGTGTGGTGCTCATGCTTCTAGTCATATCACTGCAGCACTCTTGCACTTCCCCCTTAACTAGAAGGTACGGCTTGATTTATTTCTGTGCTTATTGTCGTTGTTTTCAAGGATATGAAAAAAAATATTTATTTTAGGTAGGTTCTTTATCACAGTGTAATTTTAAACTGCTTCCAAATTTGAGTAATAAAGTAATAAAGTCTTTCATATATGTCTGTCTGTATATGACTGGATAATTGTAATAACTTGTTTTTGTAGTGGATGATGCTGGTAAGATAGAACACGAAGGTTCTGCTGAAATTACCATGGAAGCAGAGTCAGAAAGTGGCTCTTGTAAAGTGGATGGCATTTGTCCAGAAGTCATCAAGGTCTATATATTCAAAGCAGATCCTGGAGAAGATGATTTAGGTAAAATAAGCTCATTTTAGAATACTCCAACCTGACATTTGAAATTTTGCATAATTAGAGACTGTGGTTTCTCTCAAGTCATCTGTAAAGAGCCATGGGTCTAATGTTAAAGAGTGACAAACTTTCCATTTTCTGCACTTTAGCATAGAATTTGAACAAAGTGTATTAAAATATTTTGCTCTGGTCTTCCTAATTAGGGGGCACAGTGGACATTGTGGAGAGTGAGCCAGAGAATGACCACGCAGTTGGATTACTCGATCAAAATAGCAGTATTCGTATTCCAAGGGAGAAAATGGTTTACATGACTGTAAATGATTCTCAGCATGAAGACGAAGACTTAAGTAAGTAGGTGGCTTTCATTTGGGAACAGGGATTTTCGCTTTCAACAGTGCAGTGTTTGTATTAATTTTTTCTTGACTTCTTTTTCTCTTAGATGTTGCAGAAATAGCTGATGAGGTTTATATGGAAGTGATTGTAGGAGAGGAGGATGCAGCAGTGGCACATGAACAGCAAATTGATGACACTGAAATTAAAACTTTCATGCCCATAGCTTGGGCAGCAGCTTATGGTAGGTAATACTCAAAGAATTCTTCCTGGTGACGTTGTCTATAGCAAAAGGTTGGGGATTGTTTTTTGGAGGGTAGTGGAGTATTTGTGTTTTTGTGTTTGTTTTTATAGTTTTAGTTTAAGAATGGTTTCTTGGCATAATGAGCCTTAAAAAGAGAAGAAGAGAGAAGCTGTAAGGCTGGCTGCTTCTTATTCCAATTTTAACAGGCATTTTCCTTCATATTTTCATGACATAGAAGAGGAGGTGCACAAGCTTTCAGCTGAAAAATTGCATCTCAAGGACATCTGTCCTTCACAGTTTTAGGACACAGTAGGAGCTGTCTTGGGAATAGAACTGAATATTTTTATTTTGGGGGGGAAAAAAAGCAGAAGGAAATATGTAAGATTCAGTGTAACAGTGAAAAGCAACACTGACCTCTAGCTTGATTTAAATGCTTTCTAGAAGGAACATATAAATATGTGATTTTACTAATGGAAATAATAAGTTGATTAACAAAAAAGAAGCTGAGGGAGACATCTTAAAATTGTAACAGAACCTTGAGAATATTTCCAGCATGCAGAACCATGTTTCTTGAACATCACTATCTGAGCACCAACTGGTGCACAGACTGATTTCCAAAACTTACATAAGCTGGTAGATCAAAACCTTATCTTAGAAATACTTCTGTATTGCCCCGTTCTTCTTCTAGACATACTTTGAGTAAACAAAGCAGAAGAAATAGTGGAGTAGAGGACAAAACTTAGGCTGTATGTCTGCATGATGTGGATTGTCGTGATGGTGCCAGCAAACAAATGGCAGGGAAGTGCTGAGAACATGATGGGGGCTGGAATCACGGTCGTAAGTCAAGGGAGGGCAAGATTTCAGGGAGGAGCGTGTTTTAAAAGTTGCTTAGGAGATGGATGGTAGTGCACCCAGAGCCTTATCTTTGGCCGCATGCTGGTGAACACAGTTTCAGTGAAGAGGAAAGCACAGAAGCCAGGTCAAGTGGGAATTAAAAAAATGAAATTAAATGAACTCAAAACAACAGTCATAGACTGGACATTCAGTGGTTTTGGAGGAGGAGAAAATTGAGCAGAGTGTATTAGGAACAGAGAGATGGAATTGAAAGGAGAATTTAAGAATGTGGGAAACAGTGGAGTCATTGCACTGTCAGCAGCAAGCAACCTAACATGCAAGGTGAGAGGTGGTAGGGAAGGGAAGAAATAATGCAGCCTGAAGGCGTGAAAATGGCAGAGGTTTGTCATCTGCACTTCTCAGGACTCTTCTCCACTTAAAGAGGGTTTAAGAGCTGATAACAATGGCATCTTAAAATGTTAAATTTGTTTTGTTGCTGTATTACAGCAAAGCCCAGTCCCACTGTGTTTTACATTCCAGAAAGTTTTTGCAATTTTATTCTAGTATTAGAAAATGTTTGGGGCCTGTTTTGTGTTATACTCTAGAAGCACTCTTCATGCACCTGTTGTGGACTTTCTACATGTAAGATGTGAAATGGGTTTTTGTTTTCAACGTTTGTCACTTGCCACATTTGCTGTTCAACACTTGAGCTAGCATATAGATCAGAATCTTCAGGCTCTGCACATGCCCGTTCCTGGCGCTGAGTCTTCCTACATTAATCATGGCTATTCATTCTCGGCACTCGACAAAGGGAACAGTTACTGAGCGTCTTGCACTTTGTTCTGCTTCAAACTTCCTGTCTTATTTGTGTGCTTTGCTTTCACTAGGAATTGTTGCCTTCTATTTATTCAAGTAAATACTTAACCACAAAATTTATTATTAAAATTTTCTTACGCAATTAAATCACCAAACTGATTGCCAATAAATACCTTCCCAAATATATAGTTATATTTACTTGTAATTTTCATGTTTGTTTTATATCCAGTGATACCATTTGTGTATTAAACACGAAGCTCTGTGAGACAAAGATTGTTTCCTTCTTTCTATTATACAATACTGAGCATGCTCTTTGTTCCCCATAGAAAGAATTTGTAAGTGTTAAAGCATCAGGTGTGCAAATAGTAAGTAGTGTACTCTCTGGGCAGGTTTATGGGCTGTTCAGAACAATTCTTTGATCGCAGTTCCAGTTCTGAAACTTGGTGTGGGAGAAACTTCTGTCAGGTGAATTCAGATGTCCAGAAGTGAACGGGAGCTCACAGATGAATGTATTTCAGGACTGAGAAAAAAATGGGACACAGTAAATACTGTGACATGCTGTTGTTTACTGATGTTAAACATTTTGGGCATAATTAGCAACCAGAGAAATGCAAAAACCACTGCATTTAAAGGAGAACTCTGTGAAATGGAAAAGCATTTATTCCTGTAAATTGTGTACTCCTGTGAAGTTAGTTTAACAAAGCCAATCCTTCCAGGTTCATAATACCAAACATAATTTGTAAATTACATACAGAGAATTTTTGCAGCTCATCCTGTACATTGTTATGGTTTGATTAAATGTCCAGGTAATGGTTTATCATTTCTTTGACTACCATTGTAGAGTTTGTTGCTCAAATAATCTATAGAGTGATGACAGCAGGTAACTTTTTAACTTATCTTGGTAGGTAATAATAACGATGGCATTGAAAGTCGGAATGGCACTGCAAGTGCTCTTTTGCACATAGATGAGTCAGCTGGACTTGGGAGACTGGCTAAGCAAAAACCAAAGAAAAAGAGGAGACCTGAGTCCAGGCAGTATCAAACAGGTGAGCGAGTCTCTGGTGGCTGGCCGTACTCTCATTCCTCTAGGCACTTACCCATAAACAGATGTACTTTGCTGGTGGGGTGTGCGATGTCTTGTAAAAAACAGTGACTATTTTGGGAATTGTTTCATTGGCAACATTTCTACATCCTAAATGAGTGCATATTTTATTTTAAAGTTTTAAAATACATAGCTGGTTTGGGTTAAAGTGATGTTAGATAAACAGTGTTCTGTAATAGTACCTTTTAAAAATCCTTTTTGTCTTTATTGAAAATATATCGAACAATACATTTCATTATATCAGCTCAATAAGTAACTGGAAAATCCGAACATCACATGTTACAGTAGGTAGTGTGACTTCCATACCCTTTTCTGTTTTAATTGTGAAACAAATTGCCTTGATGTTCACGCCAGTGTTCTTACTTGCATCTGTAAGAACAGATGCGCTGTTCTGGCATTATTTGGTTTCTGCTGTTACTTGTTATGGTCTGAATGATTTATTTGGTCTGATAAAGTTGAAAGAGCACATGACTCTTTTCTTTAGTAGCCTTGCCTTAAATGATACTAAAAGTTTCTTCCCAAATTGTGACTTAACTGTAGGACTTCTGTTTTGTCTAGCACTGAATTAGTAAACCAGGCAAATTTTAATCTTGAAGTTTGCTTTTTCTATTTCCAGCTACCTAGTCAGTTCTCCTTCTAAAACATTTTTGGAAAAGAGAGCTTTTTAGCATGCCTAGACAAATTCAGGGTAAACAAATCAGGCTGACGGATGAGTGCAAATAAGTTCCAAAGCTTTGAGGTGTCTGTATGTGAAATGCATTCTCATTGATTCCTCCTTGATACCTCTTCAGATTGTAGCTGTGACAGATGGCACAAGAAGGAGGTGTTAGTTTGGGGACGTGTGAATTGTAGTCAGCGGTAGGTGATTAAACTGCCGGATTAAACTTTATCTACGGATTCGTGCAAAGTCAAAGAAGATCACGTGCTATGCTTACTATGTAGTACTCAGTTTAACAAGCTGGCTTGCTGTTCTTTGCACCAGCGTCGGTTTCTGCATGTATTTAATGGTGTGAACTCGGTCAGAATTCTTCAGAGTAGAATTATTTGAGGTGAAGAACAGCTGGGTGATGCTTTGGTTGTCTCCATCAAAAAGCAGGATTTCCTTTCTCCTGATAATGAATGGAAGCAGTAATTCCCTCAATTTCTTCTACCTAACCCAGTAACAAGCTTGTTTATTATACACTACAGTGTATGTGTCTGCCTCTGATCTTATTTAACAATTCAGCTTATTATTGTTAAGGTCGAAATACGACGTTTATTGAAGCGTAATATTGTTGTATCATATTGAGGAAAGGTTTTTTGTTGTTTTTCAGCAATAATCATTGGCCCTGATGGTCATCCGTTGACAGTCTACCCCTGCATGATTTGTGGAAAGAAATTTAAATCTAGAGGTTTCTTGAAAAGGCACATGAAAAACCACCCAGAGCACCTTCTTACTAAGAAGAAATACAGATGCACAGACTGTGATTACACTACGAATAAAAAAATAAGTTTACATAACCACTTGGAGAGTCATAAGCTGACCAACAAAACAGAAAAGCTTATTGAGTGCGATGAGTGTGGGAAAAGCTTCTCTCATGCAGGAACTTTATTTACTCACAAGATGGTGCACAGGGACAAAGGAGTTAATAAAATGCACAAGTGCAAATTCTGCGATTATGAGACAGCAGAACAAGGATTACTGAGTCATCACCTTTTAGCTGTCCACAGCAAGAACTTTCCTCATATTTGCGTGGAGTGTGGCAAAGGATTTCGCCATCCGTCAGAGCTCAAGAAGCACATGCGAATCCACACTGGTGAAAAACCGTACCAGTGCCAATATTGCGAATACCGATCTGCCGACTCTTCTAACTTGAAAACTCATGTAAAGACTAAACACAGTAAGGAAACGCCATTCAAGTGCGATATTTGTTTCCAGACTTTTTCAGATACCAAAGAGCTACAGCAGCATACGCTTATGCATCAAGAAAGTAAAACACATCAGTGTTTGCATTGTGACCATAAGAGCTCAAACTCGAGTGATCTGAAACGACACATAATTTCAGTCCACACAAAAGACTATCCTCATAAGTGTGACATGTGCGATAAAGGCTTTCACAGGCCTTCGGAACTGAAAAAACACGTGGCGGCTCACAAGGGTAAAAAATTGCACCAATGCAGACATTGTGACTTTAAGATTGCAGATCCGTTCATTCTGAGTCGCCACATACTCTCAGTTCACACAAAGGATCTTCCATTCAGGTGCAAGAGATGTAGAAAGGGCTTTAGGCAACAAAACGAGCTGAAAAAACACATGAAAACACACAGTGGCAGGAAAGTTTATCAATGTGAGTACTGTGAGTATAGCACTACAGACGCCTCAGGCTTCAAACGGCATGTTATTTCCATTCATACAAAAGACTACCCTCACCGTTGTGAGTATTGCAAGAAAGGTTTCCGAAGGCCTTCAGAGAAGAACCAGCACATTATGCGGCATCATAAAGATGTTGGGCTGCCTTAAAGTCTCTTTCACAGACTTACGGCTGGAATTACAAAGGAATTTTGCCTTTCGGGCAGTTAGCTTATTTTAAAGCCAATCACCTGCGTTCACACACAAAAAAACCAACAAAAAAAACATACTGTGCATTTGATTTGTTGCTGTATAAAAATAGGATTATTGCTTCTAGTTGACTTTTATACCTTTTGTTCAATAGCGTGTTCTGAATTCTATTCAGTTTGTTTAATAAATGAAGAAAAGATGGCAACAATAAAGTTGCATTTAATGAAATAAACCCTGTCTCTTACTGAATTTTTCAACCGTAATAGTTTATTTAAGTATATTTATCTTACTGACCTCGTTGATACTCACAGTGTCCATGTTAATGCAGTTTTGTCGTGAATTTTAAAAATATGAAATTTCTCTTTGATGAAATTGTCAGAGGTGTGTACAAAACGGGGAATTGTGATGCTGAAGATAAAGTCACTCGGGCCCGCCTGATTGTCTTGTTTTGACTATACAGACTTTGTGGCAGGTTAACCATTTTCCATTTGAGGAGTTAACACGTCTAACTTTATTGCGGAAAACTATTCTGCATTTTAATTCAGGTTTCAGAGAGAAAAATTTTTAAACAGTGATTTGGGGCATTTGTTATCTTTCTCTGGTGAATTTAAAAGTATGCTCAAATATTATGTTTATTGTTCTGTGCTTCTTTGTCTTTGAAAGGTTTTGCCTGTTGCAAAATGAGTTGGGTTTTCTTCAGTTCACTGCTGTCTTAACATTGGAAACGTAAAATACTCTTGTTCCATTTGCAGAGTTAATAGATCACAACTGTCTGTACGTGCCGGTAAACGTACCTCAAACTTAGTGCTTTTATGTATATTAGTATTTCTTGGAAAGAACAGTTTGTGGATCAAGTCACATTGTTATTGTGAGTTGTTTTAGAATAAAATTTAAGACCAAGAGGTGCCTGGATTTTGGAAACGAGACATTTACAGCGAGAGCTTCAGAGGAGGGTGGAATGGAGCAGATGCGTTCATGAGCAGTAGAGATGTTTTCATGTAGACATCCTTAATACGAAAAGTAACTTCTGATAGTAACGGAACAGTTTCTAAATTGAATGTTTTTCCTAAGCCTTTAGCAGCCGTGTTAAGCTGCTGTTTATTAATTAGTACAGTATCCAGAATTAACCCAGTTCTTTTAATCTGTTTATAAACAGCTGGGAGAACATTACAATTATTATATGCAATTTTGCCACCTGAAGACTATTATAAAATAGCGCCATATCATTTGCTAACTGCAGCGTAAACATACCAAGCATGAAGTCATGTACCTTAACAACAACTGTGGAGCAAAAAAACCCAAACCGTTTAATTACATGTGAGATTTTAGGACCCGGCCCCGCTCCCCTTGCTCAAATTCCCGCCGAAGCCACTGGTTGAGGATGAATTGCAGGATTCGGACCTGGCTGCCTGCCAGCTTAGGATAGATTTGTAACCAGCAATTCACTAATGGCAAAGGCTCAGCGCCTGGCCCGGTGTCCACTCTTGTTTCTAGGCAGGCAGACTTCCTATTGAAATGGAACAGGAATTTTAGCGATGATTTCAGGTTTGGGGTGATAAAGGGACGAAGGTTTCCTTTCGGATGTGCTTCTTCTAAGCCTTTTGTATTTTGTTTTGTTTTGTTACCGAGCCCTGCTCCTACTGCTCAGCCCTTCTGTTTCACTGTAAGCTGAAATATTTGTGTTCCATTTGCAGTTCAGGAGAGTCGGATGCCATGTCACTACCTTTGTTGCATAATGTTTTTTTTTTCTTTTGATGCCTGCTTGACGGTGCCCCCAGACTTGTCCAGCGTGCTCTTGTGTAACGTTGCTACTAACGGGCTGTGAACCTTGAGCGTGTAACACCTAGATGTGCTGCACTCTGCCTTCGTTGAAATCCCCGGTGAAGTCAGTGGATTTCCTACGTGGCCGTAGCTGGCTGGCTGTCGCCTGCCGATTGCCAAATCAGATGCAGTAAAACCCAGCAGAGATTTTCCATTCGCGTCTCGCAGGGTACCCTCCTGCGACTTTTCCCCCCTGCCCTTCTTGCGTTCAGGCGTTTTCTAACTGGAAACCTGCAAAGCGTACAAAATCTGCATAAATTCCCATAGCGTTGCCGAGGATTTTAGCCATTTTGAACTTTATTTTGTTAAATAAGCTGAAAGACAAAGAACACAATTTTACACGTTTTCTTTCTCTTACGTAGCCTGGAATCATACACAGTTTTTTTTTTTTTTAAAGCACAATGTTGAAACTTTTTTTTAATAATTAAGGGTTTCGTCAAGTGGATTTTGTAAAATGTATTTGTCTGTATAAAGAGAAAATGAAATTATAGTTATTGTTAATGTACTGACATTAGTTACAGGTTAGTTTTAATTCTTAAATAATTTGCTTAGCAAATGCTATAAAATGGATGTTTCAGTTTAATGTTTAAAAAAGGTACAGATTTTTACAAGGACATAATATAAATTATTGTTCTGTAGAAAATACCCTGTTAAATATTGTATACGTCCTTCCCTCTGTACACTTTGTAAAAAAGACAAAAGAAAAAAACAAAATACATAGAATCATATAGGGATGTGTGACATTATTGTAATTGTGTACTTGATAATAACGTGAAAAAATAAAATTCAAAATATTTTCCTGTTAATGAACGTTTAGTCTATTTGATGCCAGTACTGTGATTGAGCGTTGTTCTGAGGGACACGGCCGTTTTGAACTCTAATGCACCTTAGCTTGTTTTTCTGCTCCCCGTTTTTCGGCTCATTTTGTGTAGTACTGGGGTGCGGGTGATTCAATCCCTCATTTGGTCGAAACATACCTTTACGAGAAAGTCTGCAGAAGTGAAAGGCAGGGGTGGCAGGCAGGTCTTCGGAATCCATTTTAATGCCCGTTTCTGTATTAAAGGATTCATGTCTGCTGAACTTCTTAAAACACCTTGATGTTCTTCAGCAAGGTGGTTACCACACTGCCCCCAAAAGTGCTGCTACGCTGCCCCCAAAAGCCCCGAACAAACCTCGAGGTGAACGAGGCGTACAGCTATCGTTGAAACTAAATTAATAAAATGGGTTTCCCGGTGCCTCTGCTGTTGGCGCCTGAGCCCCCACGGGGCCGGCCGTGGGGACGGAGGGGGCTTACGGCTGGCTTTCTGCGAATGCCGCAGCCCCGTTCCATGAGGGCGCGTGTGGGAATGGTTTTGGGAACAGTTCCCCCGGCACAGGCCGCCCCGCTGTAACGGTGCGTGTGCCCTCGCGCCAGCCCGTCGCCCCGCTGACCCCATGACAGAGTGCTGTTGGGCGTCGCTGCCCTCCGCACCTGCCCGAGAAGGGAGGAGGTGAAACGTGGAGGTGGCGAGTCTGCTGGCCCAGGCATCGCCAGGGTATTTAGCCCAACCAGTTTGCTGGAAATTTCCTACGTTACCTGTAGGAAATGCTGACCCGTTCCCTCCTCATCTCGGCTCACCGTGCGGACGCACTGGCACTGGGCAACTCTTCGTAGTAAGAAGCTGTCACGCCGAGTTGCCAGCGGTCGGCTTTTGATTTGTGTTCTTGTTTTCTCCATCTACCCGACGTTCCTCGACCGCTCATCACAAAACGGTACGTTGAGTACCAGAGACATTCGGGGCGCCGGAGAATAAACACACCCATTTCTGCCTGCGGTGAGGAAGAGCCAGGAGCAGTTCCCAGTTCCAGCTCACGCAGACTAGCAAATCCCCTTGGATCTACCCCCCCCTTTCCTCTTGGATTTCCTTAGCTGTGAAAGCCTCACTGCTTTGCTGCCAGGCTCCGCTGAAGGCTCCCCGGCTTGCCAGGTGCCTGCAGCCCGCGCGGGTGACGTCCCCCTCGCTGGGACGCGGCGGCAAAGGCACCCAGAGCCTGGATGCCAACCTAAGAGTTCTCCGACAGCCTTATTTGCGAGCCAAAAGGCTGCGTCACTAATTAGGAAAAGAAGCAGCTGGCTAACAGCTCACCGTGGTTCGCTGGCTTATTAAAGGCAGTAATTAAAATTAAATAATATATCATTAATAGGAAACACAATTACTATGTTAACAATTATGACAGGTAGAAAACTGAGCAAGGAGTGGCTGACTGAAACCAATAAGCAGGTCAGCAGAGTGGTCAGGAGCAAAGAAGGAGATATCGATACACATAAAAGGCAGGCACGCCAAACACCTTTCACTAGGTGGAGAAGTTTGAAGGGAGGGTTGGTCGTTTTGGTTGCCTTGAAATGCTGATGCAGGAAAGGCAAGCATTTTGATTTTTTTTTTTTTTCTTTTCTAAAAGTAGCAGAAGCATCAAATGAGGCTGAGGGTGGTTTTTTCCAGACCTGTGGCAATCAAGAAAGCTATTAAATTCTGTAGGCAACAAGCACTTTAAAAACTGCAAGTGCAGGTGGTTCAGAGGCCGTGTAGCATACAGATTTTTGTAATATTTACCGGAATCCCACAGAAACTCCACAAAACTGGGGAAATGTTACTGTTCTATTGAAGACAAAACTTAGTGGGTAATCTTGACATGAGCCCAGGCAAAATATCGGGATAAAGAATTGCTGCCATTAGGACCAAGAACCTGAAGGGAACAGAATCATAGAATCATAGAATCGTTTAGGTTGGAAAAGACCTTTAAGATCATCCAGTCCAACCATTAACCTACACTACCAAGTCCACACTAAACCAATCAAGGGTAGACTAGACTAAACCATGTCCCAAAGTGCCACGTCTACCCGTTTTTTGAACACTTCCAGGGATGGTGACTCCACCACCTCTCTGGGCAGCCTGTTCCAATGCTTGACCACCCTTTCCGTAAAGAATTTTTTCCTAATTTCCAGTCTAAACCTCCCCTGACGCAGCTTGAGCCCATTTCCTCTCGTCCTATCACTAACTACTTGGGAGAAGAGACCAACACCCACCTCAGTACACCCCCCTTTCAGGTAGTTGTAGAGAGCGATAAGGTCTCCCCTCAGCCTCCTCTTCTCCAGGCTAAACAACCCCAGTTCCCTCAGCCGCTCCTCATAAGGCCTGCGCTCCAGACCCTTCACCAGCTTCATGAAGAAAACGAGGTGAACACAATGAACGCATCCCATGTTACAGATACAGGCCATCCATATCTGCCCTAGCTTTGAACAAGCTCATTCAAGACCTTGGTAGCGCGGAGCCCGTATGCCGAGCTGTCCGTGGTGCAAAAGCACAACCCCCCCCCGCCCCGCGCCCCGCGTACCACCACGCCTGCTTGCCCCTGCTCTGCCTCTCGCCTCATTTTCTGCTGCGGTTTCACCATTGATTGAGGCTGGCTTCACCCAGCTCCGCCGTGGAGCCACGGGTGGGGTGTCACGAGCTGCAGGCCAGGTGACTCCTGTTGCGGTGCCTGTCGCCGCTTGCCGCACGGCTGGGGGGTGCCTGTCCGCCCCACCACCCCGAAACGCCAATGCCCCCGTGCCGGCCAGGGGCTGAGGTGCCTGCCTGAGCGTCCTGGAGTCTATTTGGAGGAGCCAAGCGCTTGAAATCAGGTACACTCGATAATCAAAGCCCAAAATGTGGTGACCAGAGAGCACCAGCCCTGATGAGGGCACTTCCAACAGGGACCACAGAGATGTTTGTGCCTTAGGAAACAGAAAGCCACACAAAGTGCTCATTCTGAGATTTTTTTTTTTTTTTTAAACCAAAGTCTAGCACGTTGGCTGGAAGCTCGGAGGACAATCTACGAGTACGGTGGCACAGGTCCAGAAGTCCTGCCTCATCCTGTTCAGACTACTTGGTCTCCGTTCAGTTGCTCACATCTAGGCACCAAAAGCCACCCGTGATCATCTTGGGATTGCCAGGTGCCACGCAGGCCCCAGGGGGGACCCGCACCCGGCGGTGTGGTGCCCAGAGCACCTCCCACGGCGCTTGGGGGCCGCGGAGGGGTAGCGACATCCTCCAGGGATGTTTCCTACTTGCCTCCAATGGACAAGATGGGTCCTCTGAAACAAACAGGGATGAAAAGACACTTTTGTGACATACGAAAAAGGAGGTAACATGGACCTGAGTTTTCTCTTGCGCTGGCATGAATTAAGAGCTTTGTTAAGGCTGTAAGGTTACCTTTAAGAAGACAGGGACATGTTTTGTCTGACACAGCCCAGGAAAACAGGGAATGCCAGGACTGTATCCATTTGGAAGGATGAATCATAACTAACAAGCACTCACAGGTACGGGAGCTGGGATGTTACAGCAGGTCAAATGACTGGCAAAAGCAGAGCGTGCCAAGAATAAAGAAGTACTTGAAACTGAGAAAATGAATGTATACTTCATATATTTGCTATATTTTTGAATGTAAATATGGTATCATTAATACCATTTTACCTATCTGTCATGGACCTACTAAGAGAGTACTTTAGTTTCCCTACTTGTTAGGCTTTTGATGCAGCGGTTTTGCTAGGAAGCCTCTGCCAAGGAGCAGTGTGAACTCTCTGTGGGCGGTCAGAGCAATGCTGACACTTGACCAGACCCATGAGCTCCTTTGCAGCAGTACCCAAAGCTGTCACCTCACTGGACCGTTGACCAGTATCACAATAAACCTAACATGGATGCAGACCCCCCCCCCCCCAGCCCTATAATGCCATACCACAGAGCTTTTTATAGTACAACATACACCTTGCAAAAAGACACCAGCAAGCCGGGGTGGCAATACTGCCTCGTGGCAATTGCAGAGCAAGGGGAGCCCCAGCCCTCTTCTTTTTAGAGCAGTTCTGGGGCTCGGGGCTGTCACCGCAAATTCAGATGCTTCACACGTGCATGCACAGAGCCTGGGAAGCACCAGGAGAAGCTGGCTGCTGCAGAAAGGCAAACAGCCTGCGCTCCAAGTGCCCCGTGCCAGGATTTCCATGCAAGCCTAAAGAGAACCACCAAAGGAGGGCAGGATCAGCTCCTGCCTGCGGCAAGAGGGATGGTGGAGCCATACAGCTGAGGACAGGTAGCTCTTACCTGCAAACATGGACCAAAACCTGCCCCATAACATGGGCGAGAAGCGGCCACTCCGGTACAGCTGGCAAGCAGGATCCCTGTTTGGCTGCCTTCCTTGGAGCCCAAATCGCTTGTGCTGAGTCGCCGGGCCTCCTGAGGGCTGCATGCAGGGAAGGAGCTAACCCCCTCCGGCTGGAGGGAGGGACGGCTGCTGGGCCAGCAAGAGTGGCTGAGCAGCAATTCCTTTTCGTATTCAATGTCCCTTTTTGTAGTCAGAGCTTTTGAAATGAGCTGTAGACAACCAAATGCAACCCAAGTACCTTCTTGGCCACTTAAGGGGGGGGGGGGGATCAGTTACAGAAAGTACTGGCTAAAAAGAGATTTCCTTCCTGCTGCAGGGAGACAAGGAGGCTGGGGAGGAGGCACCAGCAGTGAGGCACCGGCTGCATCACATTTCCTGGTGCAGAAGACCCATTCCCAGCAAAGAGAAACCCCCTGTACTTGAAGACCCATTCCCAGCAAAGAGAAACCCCCTGTACTTGAAGGACCATCCCCAGCTTCTCAGGGAGGGGAAGGACTTGATTTACCATCTCTGTTCAAATAAATACAAGTGGGAGAAGGTAAGAGATGTCCCCCAGAATATACACCCACCCGTGAAATACATCAGTGCTTGAGAGGTAAAAATATTTGGCAAGTGATGTCTGTTCAGTGTGTTGCAGGTCTTATTTAAAAGAAAACTAAAGTAGCTTGATCTTGACTCTGAAACTTGAAAGCAATTCCAGATTACAGAGGAGCCTCAGAGTTGAGCCTCAAATGCCTAAAACCAGCTTTTTTTTTTGGCCTTTCTATTTATTTATTTATAATTTTCGGAAGAACTTATAACGAGCTGTAATGCAAATAGCAGGGAACATGCAACCAGCCCCAAAGGCTCTGCCTACCTTAACCAGCAGCCTGGATTGCTAGAAGAGGTCGTGTAGAGGAAGAGGGTCAATGCTGAGGGCACCATATCCATCCTTTAGTCATCTCGGTGGGTTTTGTATGGTTTGGATGTCCAGGGCTGCTCCTGGGCTGCAAGAACACCCCTGTGGTGCTGGGGACACCAATTCAACCCCTGAGCCCCATGGTGTGCCCTGTGCCAGCACCCCCCAGCCAAGCATGTTGCTTCCCCGGTGGCTTTTTCTTCCCCATCACAGGATTAAGTAAATTCTTGTATCCAAAGCCTTATCAGACCTGCCGGTGCTTAGCTCGTTAGCACTAAGAGGCTTGCGAGCCTTAAATTGGTGATCCCGTTAGTGGGACCAGCGGTAGGAACCTGTAGGAGTCCTGTTCCCTCTTGGGGCTGGCCAGTTCAAAGGACAGAAATCACAGGGTTTAGTTTTGGCTTTCCGTTGGCCTGGCCAAGATCAAGTTAAACCCTGCGACTGACCAAATGATGGCACAGTTCAGGAGTGCACGGCTTTTGCTCCGTCACCACAGCGGCGGCTCCACCAGCACGTGATGCTCCCGGCTGCAGAGATTGGCTTTGCACACCAAACCAACCCTGAAACCCACCCTGGCGCTTTCAGGGCTTAGGGGAGAGGTGCTGAGGGGTGTCTCCAAATGAGGTGAAGACTGTACAGCTTTCCTGGCCGATGCATGCTCAGAAAGCTTGTGGTGCTTCTGACCTGCCAGACTCCTGCTGCTGGGAGCTTTTCTGTTTGGAGCCATTGGGAGCAAGAGGCAAGAGGGGTGAAAAGTGGGAATTGAGCCAATAGAGCTGGAAAGCCGCCTGCACGCAAAGCTCACCCTAACTTCTGCACCTCTCACTGACTTACTGGCGGCAGCCCCTCTCTGATAGCACCGTGCCCTTCCATGGCAAAAGCCCCACAGCCTCAGCTTGCCAACGCCAAAATGATCTGCAGAGGGACTGCTGTGCCTGGACGCAATGAGTGGCCATTTGCGTCCCCAGGGAGAAGGGCAGTCTTGCCGGGATGCCCTATGGCTTCCCGCCCACCCGCATGCACCTCTGCCTCCGGCCGAGGCCTGCAGCTCCCAGCCGGGCAGCGGAGCAGTGGCGGAGCAAACCCTCCCGCCCATCGCTTCCACCTCCCTCGCTGTTGTGGGTTGACCCTGGCTGGATGCCAGGTGCCCACCAAAGCCGCTCCATCACTCCCCTCCTCAACTGGGCAGGGGAGAGAAAATATAACGAAAAAGCTCGTGGGTCGAGATAAGGACAGGGAGATCACTCAGCAATTACCGTCACAGGCAAAACTTGGGGAAAATGCAGTTTAATTTATTGCCAATCAAATCAGAGTAGGTAATGAGAAAACAAACACAAATCTTAAAACACATTCCCCCCACCCCTCCCTTCTTCCCGGGCTCAACTTTGCTCCCAATTTCTCTCCCTCCTCCCCCTGAGTGGCACAGGGGGACGGGGAATGGGGGTTGGGGTCAGTTCATCACACGTTGTCTCTGCCGCTCCTTCCTCCTCAGGGGAGGACTCCTCACACTCCTCCCCTGCTCCAGCGTGGGGTCCCTCCCATGGGAGACAGTCCTCCATGAACGTCTCCAACGTGGGTCCTTCCCACGGGCTGCAGTTCTTCACAAACTGCCCCAGCGTGGGTCCCTCCCACGGGGTGCAGCCCTTCAGGAGCAGACTGCTCCAGCGTGGGTCCCCCGCGGGGTCACAAGCCCTGCCAGCAAACCTGCTCCAGCCTGGGCTCCTCTCCCCACGGGGCCACAGGTCCTGCCAGGAGCCTGCTCCAGCCTGGGCTTCCCACGGGGTCACAGCCTCCTTCGGGCACATCCCCCTGCTCCAGTGTGGGGTCCTCCCCGGGTGCAGGTGGATCTCTGCTCCCCCGTGGGCCTCCATGGGTGCAGGGGCACAGCTGCCTCACCAGGGGCTGCACCGGGGGCTGCCTGGAGCACCTCCTGCCCCTCCTTCTGCACTGACCTGGTGTCTGCAGGGTCGTTCCTCTCGCATATTCTCGCTCCTCACTCCAGCTGCAGTTTGTGTCCCTGTGGTCCCCCCCAATCTTAAATACATTACCCCAGAGGCGCTGCCACTGTCGCCGATGGCTCGGCCTTGGCCAGCGGCGGGTCCGTCTTGTAGCCAGCTGGCATCGGCTCTATCGGGCACAGGGGAAGCTTCCAGCAGCTCCTCGCAGAAGCCACCCCTGCAGCCCCCCCCCACTACCAAAACCTCGCCGCGCAGACCCCAGACGCCCCCACCCCCCCCCGCTCCGGGCCGGCCCTGCCCCGGCCGAGGCAGCGCCCGCGCGCCCGCTAGGTGGCGGTGCCGGCTAAGGCTCGTGCCCGGGCCGCGCCCCCCGCGGCGCTCCGGCAGCCCCCGCCTCGCCCGGGGCACGGGGCAGCGCTGCCAGGGCCGGCCTTAGACCCGCTTCCAGCCAGCAGCTCGGGGGACCCCGCCGGCGAAGCGGTTCCCCAGGGGTGTCAGAGCCGGCTGGCTGAGGGGGGGCCGCCCCGCAGAGGTGCCGCCCCGCAGGGATTCGGAGCATTGGCCCCTACAGCCATGAGCTGCCTTATTGCCGGGAAGAGGGGAAACGCGTGGCTGCGCACCAGCAGCGGAGGGAGCAGGACCTCGCCCCAAACCTGTTGCTCAGGCTCGGTGCGACCGGTGCCCGGCCGAGCCCCCAAGAGCGGGACGAAACCACGACGCCCACCCTGGGCGCCATGGCCGTGAGCGAGGCGACCCGGCCACCGGCCCCCGGGAAAGCAAGCGCAACTCAGCGTCACCGGCCCACCGGCCAGGGACGGTAGCCAACGCAAAGCCAGGACGGGATCGCACGCCGTCTCCAGCGTACGGGCAAATACCTTCATCGCAGCTAACGCTGCTACAGCGAGCACCAAAGGAATTAATGATTCACCACTTAATTTCCTCTTCCCCTGCTCCCACCACCTTTCTTTTGCTTTAATAAACTGGTCTGGAGCCAACCGCAGCATCAGGTTAGTAATGACGTTAAGCACCATTTATGCTGCTATCGTGGCAATTTAAATTGTCACTTTCTATTAAAAGGTCTAACTCCAAACGGCTTTAGCTGAAAGCATCGGCACTGACAGTGCAATTAAATAAAGACATTCTTTTCTCGGGATGTCAGCGCAAACACATTTTAAATGAGGGTTCAGAAGCACCTTGCTAATTTAAACAACAGTATAGCTTTCTAGTGAAGAATAATACCCGATGCAGGGGTTTTTTCCATGCTGTGTGATGGTTTTCATCATCATTGTAAGACACTTAAAAACATGATGTGCCAAAGGAGTCCAGCAGCTTTGGAAACCTGCTTCTCTTCATGATAAACACGGGCAGTGCTGCATAAGCAAAAGCCATCACTTCTCAGCAGATACCCATGAAAAGATTTTCATCATAGAATCATGGAATGGTTTAGGTTGGAAAAGACCTTTAAGATCATCCAGTCCAACCATTAACCTAACACTACCAAGTCCACCACTAAACCAATTAAGGGTAGAGTAACAATTAATTTCATGTTTCCTGGCTTGGTGGCTGAATTATTTTTTAATGAAAGTAGAACTAGGAATGACTAAGGTTCAAGAAGGATCTCTTAAGATCATCAGTCCAACCATCAACCCAACACCACCATGCCCACTAAACCATGTCCCAAAGTGCCACGTCTACCCGTTTTTTGAACTCTTGCAGGGATGGTGACTCCACCACCTCTCTGGGCAGCCTGTTCCAATGCTTGACTACTCTTTCCATGAAGAAATTTTTCCTAATATCCAATCTAAACCTCCCCTGACGCAGCTTGAGCCCATTTCCTCTCGTCCTATCGCTAACTACTTGGGAGAAGAGACCAACACCCACCTCAGTACAACCTCCTTTCAGGTAGCTGTAGAGAGCGATAAGGTCTCCCCTCAGCCTCCTCTTCTCCAGACTAAACAACCCCAGTTTCCTCAGCCGCTCCTCATAAGGCCTGTGCTCCAGACCCTTCACCAGCCTTGTTGCCCTTCTCTGAACACACTCCAGCACCTCAATGTCTTTCTTGTAGTGAGGGGCCCAAAACTGGACACAGTATTCCAGGTGCGGCCTCACCAGTGCCGAGTACAGGGGGACGATCACCTCCCTGCTCCTGCTGGCCACACTATTCCTGACAGAAGCCAGGATGCTGTTGGCCTTCTTGGCCACCTGGGCACACTGAACATCATGTTATTAAAGGACTCTGATTTACAGTCCTGCTTTCCTCCAGACAATTTGTAAGAACAAATCGCTTTACTGGGCATCCATCTGATTCTCTGTCTCTAGCCATACTGGTTACCTTTCAGAAACGGACTATGTATGGTGCGCTTTGCATGTCTCACACTCCCTTTATCTACACATCTTAAGTCCTTTACAAAGCACATTGCTTTGCGGGAAAAGAGACCCCCATCTGTGTTGCAGCTCACCTGTAAGAATTGCATCCAGTTCCTCAACTGGCTGCAAAAAAAAAGGCATTTTTTGCAAGCTCTGCAGCAGCTGCAGTGCCCATGCCAGGCTGGCCAGCCAGCTCCTCCTTCCCCACCTGCTCCATCTCAGTATCACCTTCCCTCTGGGTCTGGCCCTTTCCTTCTGTGCCGCGCACAGGCTGGTCCTCCTTTAGCAAACATCTCTGGGCTCCTGATCTTCAACTCTACCCTGCACATTATGCTGTTTATCTTTTGGTATCAAATAAAAATCCTTTTGCTGCAAGAGGGAAGAACGTGCAAAAAGTGTTTAACATCCTAACTGAACTACCTAGCATGAATATTATAAATCACAGCATCATGAAAATATATTTGCTCAACTTGCGTTGATTTTCCTTATTCCTATGGAAGAGGCAGCCTGACAGCACAGCCTTTTTAGTTTTTTAGAAGAGTTACTAGACATCAGACAGAATAACACAACTGCAATCTTCAGTGTCTGTGCCTTAAATAAGAAGTTGGAAAATACCTGAACAGCTTTAATGGTTTGTATTTTATTTTAATGGCTTTAAAGCTTCTCCAGTACATGACAGTGTCCCTTATGTTATGACCACTATGGTTTCTCTGAAGTGTATTACAGCTGCTGGAAATAAATGAGTCATAACACTTAAGCTCCCCCTGTCCCATTCTCAGTTGCTACAGTTATTGTTCTGAAGGACACAGAGACACATCTTGAGATAAGTAGTCATAGGATGGTTATGGATATGATTTTTATGTCTACACAATTACATTTCTAGCTACAGAGCACTCCACATTTTACCACTTCACTGCAAAGAAGAAATGCAGCAAGAGAGATTGATTTATGGCTAACCTTTACAAAAATAACATGCAATGGAATAGGATCGAGAGTAATTTTCTTTACAGAATTATGAATACTATTCTGCTTCATTTCTTTTTAAGAAAGGGAGAACAAGCAGAGAAATATACTGGTATGATTCTGAGGAGAAATGAAAGAAAGGGAGTTCGGGGTACATGTGGTTAGGACTTTTTACTTAATAATTTTGTCATCATAAAAGTGGCATATTTGTTAAAATGAAAACTTTTCATGAAAACAACCCTGTTTTCCAGTTCCAGTGGAGCTCTCGCTTTGTGCAAAACCTGCACACTGTCTCTCCCCAACATTTGTTTTCCAGCTAGTTTTTCTGTCTTCAGCCTTACTTTCAAAGACCTCTTTTTTCCAAAGATTAAAAAAACCTGGTTTTCTTTTTTTTTTTTTTTTTAATATCAAAAGATTTTTATGAGACAGAAGAAATAATTTTCTGTCCAGGTCTAATTTTGGATTAGAAAAGAAAGAGATCTGGGAAACGTGATTAGGCAGAAGCACTCTTCAAGGACTAACAGTATATGCCGCATGGCTATGGGAATGTGAAATGCCAACATGCTCAAAATAATAGTCAAAGCAGGTGAAGGAAAATGAGAGAAATCTGCAAAAAATAAGCTACCCCTCTTCATTCTGCAAATATCCACATGGGGCTGAAACTTGGAGGCAGAGTGTGATAATACCATATGTTAAAGCAGGGTCCTACCTTTGACAGCACCTCAACAGCACCAGGCGTTACCCCTTTACTGGGGAGCACGGCTTCATCCAAGCCCTGGGCAGGTTGAAGGGTGCTCCCATTTTCACAGACATGGCAGTAAACGAGAAAACTGGACCCAGGTTTCCTAAGGAGATCTTCTAGTGACAAGTTTTGTGTAGCTCTTTCTTGGGCTTCACTGTGCTTAGGTGGAGCAAGCGCCTCCTCTCTCCGCATTTCTGCTTGCCAGAAGAGCCCCCAGGGCCTCTCCATCAGTGAAAAGTTAGCGAGGCCCCTGGTGTGGGGCCCTCGGAGCCGGATGCCGGAGGCTAGGAGAGGAAGGAGAGGAAGAGAAGGGGCTTCCTGGCAGGTGTGGGGGTGTCTGTGTGCATGTGTGTGTGCACGTGTGTGTGCACGCGTATGTGCGAACTAGCCAGGAATGGCAGGGTGCCAAATTCCCCAGCTCCGTCCCTCCCCACTCCATTCCTGCTGCCAGTGGACGAAGATCACCCTGATGATGATGGATCACCATGATGATGATGATGGATCACCAGGACAGATGATAATCACCGTGATGAGGGTGATGATCACCGCGATGGATGCCCTTCGTGGGAGGCAGTCCAGCCTTGCCTGCATGCACGTGGTGGCTGCCATGTCACAAAGCCTGGGCGCGGAGGTGTCCCTGTGCTGCCTCTGCTATGGCAGAAAGGTACCCACGGCGCGGCCTTGGCCTCCTGGTAACGTCTCCTTCAGCGGTGGGGTCACGGCAGAGCCCTACAGTCTGGCCATGGCCTTAAGGGCGTGCACAGCTCCAGCCCGGCTCAGCCAGGTTCCTCCAGAGGGGCTTCTCCTTCGCCCAGGTTTAATCTCACCGGGGCAGACAGAGGTGCTCGTGTCACTGGCAAAGAGATCACTCTGGTTTGGAGCCTCTCCACCCTTTACGGAGCGCCTTTCATTTTGGGAGTTTACCCAGGTTATGCAATCGGTAGGAAATATTTGTTCATGGGCTCTTAGTGCAGGAAATAACACTCCCAAAGAAGCAGCTAGACAGGATTGTACAATTAATGGCTTTATGATGATTTTGCCAGAACAACCCTGACTGCAGGGAGTGCTTGTGTCCTGTAATACCCAAGGAACCTGCCAAAGTTAAACCAAGTCAATAGCTGCAGATAAGCAATCTAAAGGTGCCTCTTTTTCCCGCCTAACCCTTCTGCCAGGGCTTGGCTGGGAGGACAAAGGGCCATATTTAAATGGGGTCATTCAGCTCCCTTCCTCCAATTCTCATCCTCCATGAAAAAATGACACCTAATCATCCTCATGCTCAGAGAGTTCATTTTTCCAACTCATTCTCAGACATAAATCAATTGCCTTCGCATTATTTTAGCCGAGGATAAAAAACGAAACATTTGCAAGGTCAACATAAAGGACAACATAAATTATTTATCTATAGCTTTTTTACCCTGAAGAGGGTAAACTGTCGTGGTGCCCCCCCAAAGCAACCCTAGCCTTGGTGTTTGGGACCATTAGGTGTCGTGGCTAAGGCTGGCACCCCGGCTGTGCGAAGGGACCTTCTCTCAGCCCTTGTGCCATCACCCCTGCTTTGCTCCTGCTCGCCCCAACAGACAGCAAAGCCCTCATCTCTGCTCTTCTTTTTCAGATCACAAGAAGCAGCTCAAACAGGTGTTTTCCTGCAGGTGGCAGGGCCACCCCGGGCTTCCTCAACTCCTTCCTCAGGGCAGGCTGTACTGCTGTGCCCATTGCTGGGGCTCTTCTCCCCCTCCATTTATTGCCAGACATTTCGGCAGGCCAGCTGGCCCCGGCTCCTGGGGTCTGTTGCCATTAAAAGCTCTGCTTCATTTTAAGGGATGACTCTTAACAGAAACACTTCTCAGACCTAATGAAGCAGCATCACCCACACTCACACATCTCAGACCCGCTCACTGGTCTTTTCTTCCAATCTCCCCTCTTTTCCATGAGATATTGATACCCATTTCCCTCTTTTTTTAGGCTTCCCTTCCCTTCTGAAATCCTTGCAGGGAATGAGGAGTGGAGGGGGTTCACTTTTGCTTTAGATCTTTGCCACTGAGGTTGTATCCAATACACAAAATATAATGGAAGTCATTTTTCATTACTTTTTCAGGTATACGGGAAGACCCTGCTAGTGTAATTTACTTCTTGTTGACCAGTATGTGTCTGCTGTAGATGCAGAGGTAAGAAGATAATGCCATTTTAAAATTATTTGAGCATACAAAACATACACAGGCACATTCATAAATTCGAGAAGTACCGACGTTCTATAAACAAGCACCTCGAAACCAGAATATTCCAGGGATGCAGCTGAGAATGTAAAATGGTTGGTGGCTATACGTTATAGCACGTATACAAGGAGAAGCTGAGAGACTGGGGACTGTTCAGCCTGGAGAAGGCTCGGTGGGATCTTCTCCATGTATAAAAATACCTGACAGTATTTACATATGGTGGTGGTGGTGGTGTGTGTGTATATATATATATATATAAATACCTGATGATATTTATAGAGGAGTGAAGATTATGGAGCCAGACCATTCTCAGTGGTGCCCAGTGACAGGATGAGAGGCAACAGGCACAAAGTGGAACACAGAAGGTTCCACTGAACATAACAAGACACTTCTTTACTGTGAGGCTGATCAAGCCCTGGCACAGAGAGGCTGTGGAGTCTCCATCCACGGAGATACTAAAAACCCATCTGGACACGGCCTGGAGCAACCTGCTCTCCCTGACCCTGCCCTGAGCAGGGGGCCAGAATAGACAGTCACCAGAGGTGCTGTCCCTCTTCAGCTGGTCTGCAATTCTGCGTAATCCAGCATGACAGCATGGTGTTTCTCTAAGACAACGTGACTTGCTGTTTCCTGGGTGTCCTGCACATGGGTGATAGGGTCGGATGGAGAACTGGTACTGGAACACAGCCGAGAGAGATGCTGTCCACTGGCATACGAAGGCAGTGAGTTGCTTGGACACCGGCATATCTTTAATCTCCTGAAATGGTTACTGACTTCCCTGCATCATGGCTTCCCAGGGACACTCTCAGCTCCACAGAGTTTTATACAGGTCAGTAACTTTCCAGTGGGATAGAAAGAGCTTCCACAAAGGCCACTACAGACAGTGGGAACTGCAGGCAGAAAGCAAGTAAAGGCAAGGAAACACCCCTTCTTCCAGAACTGCAAGAACCAGAAGCACATGAATGCATTTGGGAACCATACAGCATACTGCTGTGCTTTATGCCTATCTATTATTAAACACCAGAGGCATTATACCTGACTTTTAAAAAGGGAACAGGTTCATCAAGTGTTGCAAAAATAGCCCAAGAATCATTAAAAGCATCATTTTGGTTTGAATACATTTTCTTAAGTATTCTAGCTTATTGGACTAAGCTGTTACAAGCCTCGTTCACAGAATGATGAAATTTAAAGAGATATATACCTTTTATGGCATTCTGTTGGGTTTTTTTTTTGTTTGGTTTGGGTATTTTTATTCAATCTTTAGGATATAGACCACATTTTCAATATTTTTTCTGATAAAGCTATCTTTTAAAAATGGACTTTTATTTTGAACAAAAGCTGAGATTCTTGCAGAAAATGAGACTTCAAGAAAAATACCAAGTATTATGAAGTTTCCTTTCTTTCTAGAGAGATAACAATGTGGCTTTCTGCAAGCATTTCACTGAATTAGTTTTACTGATGTGAATGTTTTCAGCCATAGTAAATTCCAAGCAATTGTTATCAAATGTTTATATAAATTTCTTTCAGGACATGCAAATGTTTGCACTGCAGAAATCGGACCCTAAGTATTACCTGTCAGTCAGACAAGATAATAATTTTCTATCATGAGACTTGAACACCTTCCACCCCCGCCCAAATACACAGCTCAGCATTTGGGTGGAACTTATTCAGCTTCTTGCTTCCACTTACAAAGTCAGAATGAATTGCTGGGGAGTAAATGTTGGAGAAACTGTAAACTGACTGTATAGAATTGGGGGACAGAGGAAAAAGAAGCAAAGGGCATCAGAGAAATTATTCTCTGAAAATTATTATGTGGGAATGACAGTTCTGAATCAGGACAGATATCATATTATTCAGCTGTCAGCAAGGGCTGAAAGATGCTGGGGGAGCTGCGACAGTTGCTATATGAAGGTGCTAGTCAACTCGTCAGATGCTAGGAAAGAGGAAATTGGTGGCAAGAGGAGATAATAGAGGAGGCAAGTGGAGGTAAATCAGAAAGACGTTAGACGAAGGGAGAGCTAACAGATGCTGCCATGGGAACTGCCAAGCAAGAGTAGGAAAGCTTGCGTGGGTCTCAGATAGACTACACACCCTGCAACTTACACATTAACACGAACAATTTATCCTGTAAACCAAAAAGATATTCTAATAATATAAGAAAAAGATGAGGGGAAGAGAGAAGGAGGCTATTAGGAATGTAAGCAGTATCCAAACATATTTAGTAAATTCATCAAACCAAGAGAAAGATGTACAGAAAAGGTCTCTGTAGGGGCTAGCTCACAGTATGTTAAAATTGCTTCTGCCTTTTGAGCCTAGTTGCCGTTAAAAAGTTGCCTAAGGTTACTGTATGTGAGCCAAAAATTTTCTTGGAGAAGGAAATACGTCTATTAAAATCTGCTGTCTCCGGTGGTTCCTCACATCTGAAAGCTTTCCTGGTTTTTTCCCAGCTTACTCAAGTTGGGCTAATAAAATTAATTATCTCTTCCTACAAATTTGCCTCACTAGCACGCAAAACATCTGCTTTTCTCTTTCCTTTCTATGATTTTTTTTTTTTTTAAAAAACCAATCTCTTTATAATGATCTTTGTCCCCTCAGGAACATGATTCTATATCCATTGCATGTCCTGAGATGAGATGAAATGTAAAAGGAATATGTAACAGCTGTTTTGAAAATAGTTCAAGAAATAAAAAGAAAGCGGCCAGCAGTACAGTTCCTAGCTGCTCTAAAGCATCTCCTTCCTTCCTGCAATAGATGCTGATGAAATTCACCTTGATAAAGTCTGTGCATTTATATTGGCAGGTTTGTCTGGGAGAAGGACAGGCATTAAAAGAGGCTTTGCTGATACTAATACAAGGTGGACAGCTGGGATATGCTGCTGCAGCTATCCTCAGTCATGCAGAAATACCACGGGAATCAGCTTGCTAACTTCAGAGTAGCCTGGAAGCAGAGACACAGGCTGGTCTTCTACTAAATCTCAGCTGCTGGCTGTTGGGGGAGAGCCAAAGCAAGCCCTGCGCTCCCAAGGTCCCAGCCCTCACCAGGAACATTGTGCGCATCTCCCCTTCTGCTCTGCAGCCCCAGCCTTCCTATTTCTCTTGAGTTTGCTGTGAAAGTGCCAGAATAACCGTTCATGCGATGACAAGCACCGGGTGCTGCGTTGCGTGGGGGTGACGCCCTCCTCTCGGTGACAAGCCTGCCTGTGGCCAGCTGATGCCACTTTGCTGCCGTGTCTGCCACCCGTAGCAGCAGGAGTTGGACCAGCATGGACTGCCAGGCTGTGTCTGGGGAGGATCAGCCTACCCTCACCGAAGCTGCAGAAGGGGAATGTGCAAGGTGCACTCTACCCAAAGCCGAGTCACCTCAATGCATCTTTTTTCCCCCAGTCTCCCATCAGGTCAGATGTGGACCTTCTAGAAATGCAGGAGTGCCAAAACTCTGACATTTGGAGCAGGAATTTCTATCTTAGCTTGAAAGGTGTAATGGGAACTCCCAAGCTGTCTACTGGCAGGTACTACTTTTGCTTCCTTACGGAAAGACAGGCTCTGAGTTTCACCTAATGAAACAGGTATGGCGCCTTTGCCAAAGAACCCCTCCAGAGTTAAGCCAGATGTGATGTCCTGAAAGTCCTGCTCTGCAGTTCTCCGGCTCTGCGAACTGGAGCCCTAAATCACAACTGCTCAGAAGCCTGCGTCTCAGTTCAGGACGACTACAGTGTGCGCCTACGTCCTATGTGTGTATTTACCCCAGATGGAAGAGGATCACAAATTAACATTTTGAACTAAGTAGGATAAATATGTGTGAGGAGTGGAAGAAAACTGCTTTCAGGTAAAATCCAGATATGTAGACAGTAGATGACAATAGTCAATACACCTATTCCATTTCAAATTGCTTTTCCTTTCTGGCAGGTCTTTGCAAATTTGCTTAATGCGTAATCTTCCATATTAATGGATCACGAGAGTTAATGCTGCCGGGAGTTACGTCAGTGTTGCTTAGGCAGAGCTGCATTAGAAGGTGGCATTTTTTTAGCACATTTGTTTAAAGCATCAGCAATGAAATCATGGCTATCAGATGCCATTCAACGGTTTGAGAGGGCAGAAGCGCACAGAAAATGAAAGTTCTAAATATAAATATATGCTCACTACAGCGATGCTTTCTGTTTACTTTTTAAGGCTGGTATGAAACTATTCTTTCAATTATTTGGTGATGACTTTTTGTATTACTTCAGACTCCATTTTGCTCTTTCAATGGTCACAAATTTCTGGCTGTACCCCCTGACAGTTGCTAAGATGATGTGACAGCTGCTGATAGGATGTGAATATTTATAGTCATTTGTGGTTCATTATGCTGAAGGACTAAGCTGATCTGAACACGTCTTTTGGCTAATACAAATACCAGCTAATACAATTATGCAGTGTCTCTCCCTCTCTGTAAATGAGGCCTTTAACCCTATACTTTGGAATAAATCATAACAGTTCTGCCCAGCAAAGCTAAACATTTGAATTCAGTGACTGCCTTTTAAAGAATCATTGAAAGATGATACATTTCCAAATATGAAAAGTATCAGGAGAATTCACTTGTCTACTTGGATGGTCATCAAGAAACATTTTAATGTTTCTTGTCCTTTTGCAGCCATCACCGGGGGGGCCCTTCTACCGCTCTGCTCTGCAGGCAAGTGCAGTTTTGCCATTGCACAGACAGAAAAGCTGAGACTCAGACTGCTTGACTTTTACAATAGGATGAAAGAAATCCTTGCCAAAACTACAAAGACACCACAGCTGCTGTGAATCTCCTTCACTGTATTCATAAGACCCGTTTTCTGTTCAAATACAGATAGAGTGGAAACAAAACACTGGACTTTTAAGAGACCAATATCATAAAACCCAAGAATCATAGAATCATAGAATCGTTTAGGTTGGAAAAGACCTTTACGATCATCCAGTCCAACCATTAACCTACACTACCAAGTCTACTCTAAGCCAATCAAGGGTAGACTAGACTAAACCATGTCCCCAAGTGCCACATCTACCCATTTTTTGAACACTTCCAGGGATGGTGACTCCACCACCTCTCTGGGCAGCCTGTTCCAATGCTTGACCACTCTATCCGTAAAGAAATTTTTCCTAATTTCCAACCTAAACATCCCCTGGTGCAGCTTGAGACCATTTCCTCTTGTCCTATCGCTAGCTACTTGGGAGAAGAGACCAACACCCACCTCACTACAACCTCCTTTCAGGTAGTTGTAGAGAGTGATAAGGTCTCCCCTCAGCCTCCTCTTCTCCAGACTAAACAACCCCAGTTCCCTCAGCCGCTCCTCATAAGGCCTGTGCTCCAGACCCTTCACCAGCTTCGTTGCCCTTCTCTGGACACGCTCCAGCACCTCAATGTCTTTCTTAATGGTACAGGTTACTCATTATCAAGGCAATACTAACAAGATGCAAGTATTTTGCTGTCACTGAAAAACACAAGAAATGGCCACTCCCTTGGGAAGTACCCTGTAGCTTTCCCTGATGCTCTACTTCCCTCTGGCAGCCTGAGCTGCCCCTGCCAGTGTCCGTGAGCTGGGGGAGAGTCAGTGAAACCCCCCGGGGGTGATGGCGCCGGCACACCAAGCACACCAACTCCCCCGCGTGAAACCCCTCACGGGCTGCAACAAGTCATCAAACGCCGTAAAAAGGTCTAGGGGTGTGCACCGGAAAACTACAGGGTCTTCTGCAAGTTATGGGTTTGGGTATTTTTTTCTGTTCTGCAGAACCACAAACATTTTAGCAGTGTTTGTAAGTCCTGGAGGGCACCCCCCCAGCCTCAAGAGAAGCGCTGCCCCTGGCTGAGCAGTTTTATGTCTGGAGCACGTTTGTCCCACACACACGGATCAGAGGCACAGACACCATTTGCACAACGGAAGGGAGCTGTGCTAGAGAGCGCCACACGGTCTCTCACTCTTGCTAACAGTTTCATAGGGTTTTTTCCTGGTTTATTGTGACCTGTATATTATTTCATAACATCTCAGATCAGCCAGTTACTCCTGTCCAGTTTGGGTATTTGTCTGAAGCCTAACTTTCAGTTTTCATCTGCAGACAGCATAACTTTCAGCTATTACAAATGCGTAATATGCTTATTTGAAGGGTTTTGCTTTTCCTTTCCAGCCAAACTGTGCTCCAGACGGTCTTGCTTCTCTACCAAAATCTCTTCACTGCTCCTGTTGGCTCAGTTTGTGTATGAACCACAGGACAAAAATCCGTGATTGAATGCCATTTGAAGGATGGTTGTGCTTTTCTTTCACCTTCACAGCTCAGTACAAACTCAGACATTGCCTATGGCTTTTCAATGTTTTTAAAACCATGAATTTCCCATGCATGTAGGGGCAGCTGTAGAATTGAGGTAGCTTTCAAATAACATCAAACTGAAAACACCATTTTTTTTTCTGACTGCAACTTTCTTAATCTAATTTCTATTAATTGCTTACAGGATAAAACCTTAGGAGTGCATGTCCAGCCAGAAACAGGGTTCATTTTGGAGGAAGAAGAAACAGATAATGTAAGCACACAGCCTAAGCTCCCCAGCCTTTACTTGTAACATTACTTGCAAGCTGAGCTTCAGAATTTCACAAGCTGTGTTTATATAAAGGTAAAAAGTACAGTTTCAGGCTGTAGCATTGATTTTGTAGGTAGACAGTCCAGGTTTTTGCCCATGCCCAGGCTACTGGCAGAGGCAGTCTCACTGCTATGGTGACTAAAACCCATGCTGGCAATGTTTTGCATTCACACCCGTATGCTTTTTTCACCTTGCTTGTTAGCGCGTGGTCTGCTAGCTACAAAAAACAACACACCTCTAGTTTTGGAGGGTGTTCTGTTTTGGTTTTTTATTTTGTTATTATATTACAGTTTTACTGTTGTGTATGCGTGTTCTGGTTTTGGGGTTTTTCTTCCCCTTCCCAGTAGCAGCAATACAAAAGGAGCAAAAAACCATTTCTGTCATGTTATGACCTGCGGGAAGAAATGCATGATCTGTCTTGCCCAGCACCTGACTGTTGTGGAACAAGCAGGCTCAGTCATTAACCGCAGTGTGCCTGAGATGCCATCTTCCAGTCAGAACAACATCAGTAACTTCTAAAGAGAGCCCCGCTTTCCCCTCCAGGAAACAGCTGTAAAACATCATCTCGAGCAAAGTTGTCTTGACTCTACATATCCTATTCCATAAAGAGGTCCTCAGCTTTTGTTAAGGTTTGCTGTCCTGAATTAAGTTGAAAAGCAGAAACTTCTATAAGCAAAAAAGAAATAAATCATTTTGTGTGCAATTCCCTCATTTTGAAACATTGCATTTTGATTTTCATTGCTTCTATTTTTTGTTTTAATGAGTTTCAAAATGTTTCAGATTTCAAAATCTGCTTTGAACAGCAGATGCAGAGCGGTTCATGTAGGAAATGTCAAATTGAAATGTTTCCACATAAACTAAAGTTAAAAAATAGTTTCCTGTCAATAAATCTTTTAAAAATCACCCCTCTTATCAGAAGCTTCAGTTCAGATGAACTGGCATTTTTGACACAAAAACTTCTCAAAATTCTTGACAGCCCTCCTCTAGAAGTTGGGGATTATAAATCAAGACTGGGAAGTAAAAATCTACAGAAATTCACCTGAGGGAAAGAACTTCTTAATCCTATTCTTTTTGATGCTGAAGATCTGCAAGGTTTGTCTTTGCCCATCAGTGCCCTTGGACACATATGAGATGCTCACAAAGTGGCACTTACTTGGTCCTTAAGACATATTTGTCTTACTGCTCATCAACGCTCCTTTGGGGAAAAACTTCTCCCATCGCTGAAAAGCTCTGCAATCAAATATATGTACTTTATCACAGCAATGGCAGAGAAAATGCACTACCTGCCTCTATTCTCCTTCAGGATGCTGATTGTTGGCTACCCACCTTACCACCAATTTGGGGTCCTAATTTTATAAGGTTCTTTCAGCTCTTTGTTCTACTATGAATTACGGTGAATTTCCTTTCTGTTGTTCTACTGCCACATCCAATTGCTCATAAGTTACTTCAAAAAGGTAAGACAAGGCAAATAATTACTCGTATCTGGATGAAAGTGTAACAATATATTACAAAAATAAGAGTTTGATTCTGCCTCCTTGTATTTCTCCCCTATATTGACTGCCAGAAACTGATTTGCTACTTTGGAAGTGAGATAAAATCAAACTTGTTAGCTTCAGGTTTAATGAAAGCCTCTCTCTTTCCTCTTGTATTGCTTTTGGGCTCAAGCTGCGCCAGGGGAGGTTTAGGTTGGAAATTAGGAAAAATTTCTTTACAGAAAGGGTGGTCAAGAATTGGAAGAGGCTGCCCAGAGAGGTGGTGGAGTCCCCATCCCTGGAGGTGTTCAAAAGACGGGTAGATGTGGCACTTGGGGACATGGTTTAGTCCAGTCTACCCTTGATTGGCTTAGAGTGGACTTGGTAGTGTAGGTTAATGGTTGGACTGGATGACCTTAAAGGTCTTTTCCACCTAAACGATTCTATGATTCTATGATTCTTTACTGATAAGAGTCTTTGTCTAAGCTTTCCTCTTAAAAGCACAGATGTAAAGCTTCTGGAACACCTGATATTCTTTTTCATGTAGAAAGTTGTCCATCTGAATAGACAGGAAAATTACAATTTAGTTTTGTTAACTTAATTTATTTCATTGTAGTCACTGTATTTATTTATTTTTACAGTTGCTGCCAGCATCCAAAAAACAAGCAAATCCCATTATTAATTTATTTAACAGTGATATAGGTGTTCCTTCTCTTACATTAATGAGCCACCTTTTCTGAAATGGGCACTTTATTACTGGCAGTAGGTGAAAAGTCAATAGCTTTAGAGTGGAAAAGGCCCAGTTGCATCTAAGTTCAACTGTATAATATGCTATAGCTGAGAAACAGGATTTAATTTCATTATTAAACCTGTACATGCCTTTGGAAGCTGGACAGTTTTAGCTGACTTTTCTTAGCTGGTTGGCTATCCAAACTAGTGAGAAATCTGATGTACAGTCCTACGGCACTGAAAATTCTTTATTTCTTTTTCTAATACAAACTTTTGTTAGCTTGAACTCAGCTGAACGTAATTTGCCCCGCAGCAAAGGTCTTTGACTGTATTTCCCATCTGCGCTGCTGCTGCTGCTGCTGAAGTCTGCTAGATTTCCCCACAACCAAAATACCTTAGCCTATCCTATATATCTTATGTGACGGAGCTTAATGTTTGTCCTGTGATAGCCTGCAGGATCTCCTGCTGTTCAGCTTCTGAGCCAGGGCTGACATCAGGATTTCTGTCTGTAGGCTTGGCCCATCAATATGGGATAGAGGGGCTTTGTCACCTTCTGAAGGCCAGTATGCCTCCTTCGGGGAGAAACCACAGATGGCATCGGCCCCTCCGGACTGCGTGCCGGGGGGCCATGATGACAACAGGCATCTTGTTCAATGGAGCTGAGAGGATGCAGTTATTCCTGCCAGCGAGGGAAGTGAAAATGAAAGTCATCATAAAAATGGAAGAAAGAGAAACATCTGTGGTGCTCTTTAAAAAAAGAGCACACTGGTAGATGCAAAGGGGCATGCTCCTCGAGAAGAAACAAATCTGAGCAGCACAGTGTCTGGAAGGGGGCTGAACCACACAGTACTTGAAAGCCCCCAGCAAACAGAGGCAGGGAACTGCGTTCACAGGTGGTTTTTATTCTGAGGAACTGTGATAATCTCTTGATGCATTGAAACGGACAGGTGATCCATTTGTAAATACTTTTCTACTGTTGAAGGTGTTTTTTGTGGCAAATAACATGTATTAAACCAAAAACTGAAATAGTGGAGCTGGGAGGAGAATGTACTTACACTCCTGGTGATTTGGAGGGATTGCCGTTGGTGTAGACACCCAGCATTTGGCTTAGAAGGAGGGGGCACTGCTGAAGAGCCTGGGCTAAGAAAGTGTGCGCAGAGCAGCAGACCTCCAGCTACGGTAGCTGAGGGGTCATGGCATGTTCTTCAGTCTGATTTATTCAGTTTAAGGACTGTCGGGCAAATATCGTTGCCAAGAAATAGCCCAGAATGTGAGGAAGAGATGCTGCACGCTCCCACCAGGCATATGGCAGCTTTTAAGGAAGTGGATCTAATGTTTGACCCAAAGACAGCAAATGAGGTTTCTAACAAGAAGAAATCGCAGTAGATACGTGGTTTTATTTTCAGACTCTATTCTGCCTAAGGGACTCCAGCAGAAGAGAGAGTAGGATGGATCTCTACAACAGCAGCTGAGAATTAATCCTTAACCTCTAAACTTCAACCTGTTACTTTTCTATAGGTTCATGAGACAGGAAATTCTCTAATGCCATGTCCAGTGTATTTGTTCCAAACTGGTATTGCTGAGTGATTAAAATATGACTGTCAAATCCAAAATTGTTACCGTGGGGATTCTTCAAGGAATTCTTAAGTCAAGGCAGACTCTGGCTTTCTTTTAAATATGGCAAAATAGCCACGAGTTTTGTCACTCCTACACTTAATGTGCGAATTTCTTTAACATAAGCACTGACAAACCTGCCTCATTCAAAGAAGGCATTCATAGGAAAGGGATTTTTATTTTTAGCTTTCAGAGAATGCAAGGAGCTGGCAACCAAAATAGCAGCAGATGGGAATCCTGTTGTCCCTGCTCAGAAAGGGCCTTCAAAGGCTTTGGGCCATCTTTCCATCTCAGCAAATCCTAACTTGAGCTTTCGGTCACATTTTGGAATATGCAATCACCTTCAAATAGTTTGATAAAAATCAAGCAAACCTGGGTAGACAAAGCAATGGTGTATTAAGGTTATTTCCCCCTCTACTAGCCACTGTTTCTTCAGGATGAGTAAACAGACTTCCAAATGGAAAATAAGCTGGAACGATGTTTCAAGAATTTTGCCTGTGTCTTTCTGCAGCTGGGCAGCAGATGTGCTGGACAGAGGATGCTCTGGGCAGCCTGTGAAGATTGGGCAGATACTACATTCTAACAGCCAGTTACGGTTGCATCCCTCCTGGTGAAACTGTAAAGGTCTTCTCTTCACCTTTCAATGCAGTAAAAACAATGAGAGCAATGCCAAGGAGAACTCAAAATAAATAGCTTTGGTCTACAACCAAGTCTTCCTTGACAGTAACAGAACAGGCCGTCAGTAGCCTCATCTGTCTTGCTCCCAAATCCTGCCGCACTGGAAGGGATCTGCCTTTTCTTAATACCTGCTGGTCTTTAGCCACTGAGCAGCTCGGTTCTCCCCTGCATCCCTGTGTTCTTGCTGGCAGTGTTTCAGTGTCCAGCCTATCCTTCCCGTAAAACCTTTGGGAATCCTGCGAAAACTGCAAGATGGCAAGTTTTACCAAAAAGGCCCGTGATGCCTACAAACGTCCCGCAGTCCCTAAGCTTCCCACCTTCCCCCCAACTTGTTCAAGTTCCTGGACGAAGGGAGGCCTTCATACACATTGTAGCTGTTTTGTGTCTTTGGTTCTTTACGCCCTAATTCTCAACAATCCTTTGCATTTTCTTCCATGCTGATTCCTCAGCTGCCATTTCTGAGGACTATCCATTGTGGCCCCAAGATCTTTTTCCTGAGTGGCAATAGCTAATCATAGTGTAGGTAGTTTGCATTGTCCTCCTCCCCCTGAGCACTACTTGGTGTTTACTGATAGAGTGTCACCTGCTGTTTTGTCACCCCATGCTGTAACGATCCCTCTGCCGCTTCTTGCAGCCAGCTTTCAGACTGACTATTCAGAACAACTTGGTGGGTCACCTAACTCCTTCATTTCATTGCTCATTCCATTTTCCTGGAAACAACCTGGATACGTTGCACAGCACAGGCTCCAGAAATGATCCTTCCAGGCCCTGGAAAGGATCCTTCCAGCAGGTGAAACACGTGGGAAAGTGGAGAATCCCTCGCTGTATTCCTACCCTCGACGTGCTCTCCTTCAGCAAGCGCAGAAGACGGTGCTGCTTTTCACCTCACTGCAGCCAAGATTATCGGGAAGTCTTTGGCGCAGGGCTCCATGGAAAGTCCTTGGAACATCTGCGACACTGACCCAGCAACTTTCCCCCTGCGCAGGCCCCTGGCAGAGAGCGCAGTGCCCAGGGCTGCTCTGACCGGGCTGGGGTGAAGGTGGACGTGGCACTGGGGAATCCAGCCCGCTCCTCGGCTGATTCCCCATCCCTCCTCGGCTGGCAGCCGGAGCTCCCGTGCGAGACCCGGCCCCGAGTGCCCCGACACCCCGGGCCTCCGAAGGAAG